>NC_085138.1:313596877-313884295 GCF_035046485.1 Aedes albopictus | reverse complement strand
TCCCCTTAATACCCTCTTCGAATGAGTGTAATCAGTTTCGTACCGTTTAATTTCGCCCTATGTTGCTTATCCTTTGACAGATACGCGTATTTCGACTACCACCTGTAATCTTCCTCAGTGGATAACTGACACTGAGGAAGATTACAAGAGGTAGTCGAAATACGCGTATCTGTCAAAGGATAAGCAACATAGGCCGGAATTAAAAGGTACGAAACTGATTACATTCATCCAAAGTCATCCAGATGTGTTTTGCTACACACTAAAAAAATCTCAATTTTAATGGTGACATAATTGAATAAATTGACGTAATTAATCATGACACAAACAAAAATATGATTTATTTTTACGTCTCTCGAAACGTGAATGCAAAGATAATCATTTACTGATTCTTTCTAGGCATTTAAAACATATTTTTAAGAGTGTTCCCGAAATATTAAAACACTGCACCTATTATTCAGTTTAATGGTCCACAAATTTACATGAATAATAACTCAATCGAGCTAGGCAATGTTTGTTGACAATGAAACGTCAAAATCCGTCGTGCAAGCAGAGCAGTGCAGTGATTTGTGGAACTTTTCCCGCGGTACGTGTTTAGGGTATTGGTTCCCTTCTTAAGCATGTGGCTCCCATTTTCATCCCACGAAAAATAAAGGATTGAAGCGCTGTTTGTTTTGTTTCTTATTTTTGTATTTTTTGTTAGGAGTGAGCACCCATGAAAACAAAAAGAACGGAATCAATCGGTGCCGTAATCGCCTTTTTTTCGAATAGGATGAATATGGGAGCGTGAGATTACTGATGGAACACATACCCTAATATGTAATTTGATAGCTTATTATCTATAAGTGCAGTAAAAAAAGTGATTAATTACGGGCGACTATAGCTATAAATTGATTGATTTGTCTTTATTATAGGTATGAATAAGAACACCCAAAAGAACGGCGGAATACGTTACGATGCTGTTTCTGCGGACACAGTTGACTACAGCAGGGCAGCGAATCTGTGTCGAAGCGCAAGAGGAGAACCAAAATAGAAACCAGTGTTTGAAGTGTTGTATACTTATAGTGATGAAAACTGAATAAAGTTTATTTAAAAGAGGTGTTTAGTCTGTTCTACACTTTGCACCAAAGAAAAATTGGGGAATAGAACTCTGGTAATCACCGATTGGGGATTGAGGTTATGTTAAGGGCAGGCGATGCATGCAGTAAAATTACAAATCCGCTTGGATCAGTACCGTGTAAAAATAAGATCGAACATAATTTTGTGTCATTTTGCTCGCTGTCATATGTCGGCGTAGAATGACACAAAATTACATGATTTTTTCGAAGTGTGTAGCTTGACAATATCGTTTTGTTAGAGCTGATGATTCATTAGACATTCGAAGGATAACGCACATTTTGTCGGTCAATTCTCATGATATCGAAATCGTTCGCTAAACTTTGGACTGTGTGCGACCGTGTGACGACAAAGGTATCGGTCCATTGCACGCCAGCTCTCCTGATGGCTCCTTCAAAAGCAATATTGAACAACAAATTTGACAGCGCATCAATCCGTTGAAGGTTACGAACGAAGCAGGAATCTGACCCACAACACATACACTTGATTTCGATCCATCAAGCATTGAACAAACCAGCTCAATCAGTTTCGTCGGAAAACCGTGGATTATCCATTATTTGCCGTACCGTATTACATTTCACTAAATCGCTCTTTGAAATTAATGAAGATAATCATAGTCTATGATCATAGTCCCTGAATATACATCTCTCAAGGAATTCTTGGAAATATTCTTGGCTGTTATTCTAGATGAATCTCTGAAAGAACTGCAATGCAAATCTCTTAGGGCCCATCCATAAACTACGTATACTTTGAGGGGGATGGGGGTTTCTGGTCAAAGTTTACGGTCCATACAAATTTTGAATTTTTTTGTGGACGAAAGTCCACGAGGGAAAGGGGGAGTTTCCCAAAATTGAGTGTACGTACACACTAAAAAAATCTCAATTTTAATAGTGATCGAACTGCCAGAAAAAGCTTTGACATAAACATAAATGTGCCACATTTTTACACTTTTTGTGACGTACGTATTAAGTTGATATAGTTTGAGTTCTTTCAACCATAATTGTATATCACAGAACTGATAACTAAATTTAATTTTGTTCTCTATGCTGTAAATTTACGCGATATGTTACAGAAACACAATGTTTACTGATGTTGAACTGTCAAACAACACCTTACAAAATCAGATGAAGACTGCAGTCGATTGGAAATTTGTTGTTTATTACGAAGGTGAAACAGCATGAAAACCGCTCATAAATTTAACCCCGGAGTGAGCCAAAAACTTGGAAATGACAATCCGTTGCCATCCGCCGATGCAGTGGTAAACGAAAACAGCCACGCTCAGTCAATCAGAAGGCGGCTTTGCTTGGCTGCGATGACGGCTGTCTCAGTACATACATACACGCAGCAGTGACGACGCGACGGCCGAACTGGCAAGTTCGTTCATGGTAGAAGTTGTACATCTTTAATTGCCTTCTCTTCAACGTGGTGAGTCAGCCGAGAGAGCAAGATCGAAAACTGACACTCTGAGGATCGAAGTTTGATTCCCGAATGGAACTTTTTGTATTTTTTTTTTCAATATTCGGTGCTATAAATAGCACAGTTCATGTATCATGTATACAAGCAGCCGACGTCAAACATTTTTCGTTTCCTGTAAGAATAAGATCGCACACAGTTTTGCGTCAAATGTGCTGCTTTTATATGTCGGACTAATATGACACAAAATTACAAGATTTTTTCGAAGTGTGTAGTCTATGGACATGCCCTTATGGAACTCTGAGGAAAATTTTAGAAGAATATCTAAAGGAACTTTAAGAGGAACTTCTCAAGCGATTCCTGGAAGAATTCCGGACTCCTAGAAAAGTCCCCGAAAAAACTTCTGGAAGAATTTACAAGAGGATTGCCCGAACGGACTTCTGGAGGGAGTTCTTAAGGAACTTCTGCAACAATCCATGAACTACTGAGGGGATCCCTTCATGAACTCCTGGAGAAAACCCTAAATATTATCCTACGAAATCTTTGTAGAAACTCCTAGAAGAATTTCTAAAGTAATTCTCAGAGTAATTTCTGAAGACAAGTGGAAGAAAACCTAACATGGGTGGAATCTGTGTCGCTACGTTCTAGACCAATTCTGGGCTAGAAACTTGGCTAGAAAGATACGGGAATATTTGCCAAGTGGCATCCTAGGGGCAAGGTCGTTCAAGTTATACCAGGACGGGATGGACGCATTCGACAGGTCGAAGTCCAAACTAGTGCTGCAGTACTACGCCGTCCCGTGGCGAAGCTTGCGGTACTTCACTTACTTCTGGTAGGTAATCCTGCTGGACCGGCGCAGCATTACGAGGAGGGGAATGTTACGGGAGTCATTACACCTGTCACCACTACAACAGATATTTCCCACAGGGATGCTTCCAATCTGACGGATTGCTTGTCATTCATTGGCTCCAATGGCATAGGGACGAAGATTTAGGTAAAAACAACGCGACAGAGAAAGTCAAATGTGGTCGAAGACCATGGAAATAATTAGCTTTGCTTTGTTGGAATTTGTTTAAATTATTGAAACTGCATAGAATTTTCTATCCTATTTGATTAGCTGCTACAAGTGAGATTAAGTGAGTTACGGATACAAAATGATCGTAGTACAAAATACGTACTAAACATACAAAACATTTCTTAGGTTTCCTTAATGAACTATTTACGACAATCTTTGGTTGATAATTTATTATGGATTAGATTCCTAAACTATTTCATAGTTACGCAAACTGGGAGAAAACTTAAATACTATGGTTAAACTTATAACTAAGACCTCAAAACTTACTAAACTAGGTAACTTGCCTAGACGTGCTATCACAAAACGGTCGAAGATGTAGAGATCATAGACGAGAGTCACAGAATTGTGAGTATTCATAATCGCCCGAGTCAACCAGTGATCGTATAAGATGTTGCATAACATGTTAAAGTGGAGACGATATGCGTACATTTTACATGACCTAAATGTAGGCTTGCATGTATATGGCCTTTTTGAAAACCCTTTCAACAATAAAGAAATTGTTTTGAAACCCTTTCAACAATAAAGAAATACCTAAAATTTCAAGTGCTATATTTGTTATTCCAAAGTTATCTAATAACAAACTAATAACATTTCGTGTTATAAAATGTTTCATTTGTTCGATGACTTCATGATGTAATAGCAAATCTTGTTCTTCGGTTATTTCCACTGCTAAACTTACAAATACCACATTAATACCAAACTCTGCTCAAATACCTCCAACTGTTATTGTGATGTTCTCATAACATTTCGTAGAATGACGCAGCAATAACAATTTTAGGCATTGGAGCACATGTTGCTCTTCGCATGTTATTTGTAAGGTATGCCCTTCTGCTCAGGACATCCTTAATTACACTGGCGTAGTCATTTACTCCGTTGCCGTTTCTTTGGGTAGCCTTGTACTAATCTGCTTCATCGTCTCTTGGAATTTGATGAGAACTGATACTGGGATATTTCAAAGAGTTCCTTCTGGTATTCTTCTAGGAAATAATTCTGGGATTCATCCAGGAGTTTTTTTTTCTGGAAATCCTTCTGGAGTTTCTTCTAGAAATTCCAGGAGTTGCTTCTGAAATTTCTCCAGAATATCCTTCTGGCTCTCTTGGAGTTTCTTCAGAAAATCTTCCCTTAGCTCTTCCCGGGAATCCTCAAGAAGTTTTTCCTTCCAAAGTTCTAAGTGAGAATCATTCATGATTATTTTTTCTCTATAAATACTGTAGGACTTCCCTGTGGTGCAAATCTTCGAGAATTTCCTGCTTGAAATCGTTCAGAAGTCCTTCTGCTCCAGAAGCTCGTTCTGGGAACCCTTTTTGAGTTTTGGGAATCTTCCTGGAGTGTCTTTTGAGAATCTTCCAGAAGTTCCTGGAGAAAGCGCTAAATCAAATTTAAAGACTGAACCTACCAATTCTCGAAGAATTTTTAAAAATTTCTTTATATTTGTGAATTTTAGCTTAAGGCGAAACTGGAAGCATTTCCTCACTTTTTGGTTTTGGATTTTTTATTAAATAACGAAGCAATATTTTCAAAATCGGTTTTCGTGCACATGTAGAGTATGGATCAAGGTATCTTCTGAATTTTTTATGTAGTGGAAAATGTTTTTCGTTTCTGCAGAAACCATTTTTGAATGAAATTTCACAAAAAAATGGTTTTTGCAAAAATGGAAAACATTTTCCACCACAAAAAAAAAAACAGAAGATACCTTGATCCATACTCTACATGTGCACGAAAACCGATTTTGAAAATATTACTTCGTTATTTAATAAAAAATCAAAAACCAAAAAAATGATAAAATGCATCCAGTTTCGCCTTAAAGGCTAATTCTTCACAATTCTTAAATGAGTTTTTAAAGACATTTCTAGAGAAATTCGTATGAAAAATCCATTACGCTATCTGAAGGAATCCACAGAAGGCATTCGTGGAAGAATCCCCAGATGGAATACCTGGAACAATCCTATCCAAGTAACATTTTAATGACCAATTGCTTGTAGAGGTTTAGAGAACCGTCTTAAAAATTTATATTTTTCCTTTTGGTTTTATGTTGGTTCTTTTTTTTTTTCTTCTAAACCATAGGGGGATAATCTGCTCAACAGACACCCTAACAGAAGGTTAGGGTAGTGTAGGTCTGACAGGCCGTCTTCTACAACAAAAGTAAAATCCAGGACTACTCTCTCCTCGTACCCACTAAACCATTTCTATGGTCGCCAAACCCTACGTCTCTCCGGATCCAACAAGAAGGTATTGCTTCAGAGAGGGGCTAGTGCACATCGCACCCACAAGGTTAGCTGCGTAGCCTGCAGCAACGAACATCGATGACTCGCTTTGGAGAGTCCATCACGGTAGCATGCTGGCGCTTAGCCAGTTTCCCGAGTGGTCCTCGCCACTCCCTTTGTCCTCGGAAGGCGGGCAGGGTCAACCCCGCCCGCGCCCTACTGCTGAGCGGACATCAAGAACTGATGCCCACGTGCAACCCGATCTGACCTGCCCGTAAGGAAGGGTATCACTACCCTTCAGGCCCTATCAGATGCACCCGTAGGTTGCAGACAGCAGGATCTCACCTACTCCGACCCTTGCCAGGGACCCCTTTCCAACCGCGGGCTGGGATCCAACCCAGTAGACCGACGCCACGACAGCACCGCTACCGGGACTTCCTCTCCGCGGCCACTTAATCGTTCTAAGGGTCGATCTCGACCGCAGGGCACCGGTATGACCTACGAAGCCGACTCCGAACCCCTGGACCACCTCTTGTACTGCATCTGGACTAGCCATTCTCCGAGTCCACGCGCCACCTCCTCTGTAGCTCCCAGACGATGTGGGTAATAGCCGTTGAAACGGCGTTCCAGCCAAACTCATCCCTACACATCCTCTGGACCAAGTTGTCCGGAGTTGTGTCCTCCCCGCATGTGGCACGCATGCGGTCACGCATTGTGCGAAAACGCGGGCACATGAACAAAACGTGTTCCGCCGTTTCCTCTAAACCATTGCACACTGGGCATTCGGGAGAATCCGCATGCCCGAAACGGTGTAGATACTGTCGGAAGCAACCATGACCTGTAAGGACCTGTGTCAGGTGGAATGTGACTTCCCCATGGCGCCTATTAATCCAACTATCTACCCTCGGTATCAACCTATAGGTCCACCTTCCTTTGGTGGAACTGTCCCACGCGCGCTGCCATTTGACCATAGAGGCCATCCTGACAGTCCTGCGTATGCCTCTTGTGCCGCGCATTTCGAAGCACTCCATGTCCTCACTGATAAGAATGCTGATAGGCACCATACCAGTAATGACGCAGAGAGCGTCGTGTGACACGGTACGGTACGCGCTCGCAACCCTCAGGCACATAAGCCTGTAAGTACTTTCCAGCTTCCGTCGGTAGCATTTAGTACTTAGCGCGGTGCCCCACGCCGGGCCGCCATACCTAAGTATGGATGTAGCAACACTAGCCAGAAGCTTGCGCTTACTGGCGTACACCGCTGAGCTATTGGACATCATCCGGGACAGTGCCGCAATAGCTGTGGAGGCTCTTTTACAGGCATAATCGACGTGGCTACCGAAGGTAAGCTTATCGTCGATCATCACGCCCAAGTGTTTGACGGAGCGCTTTGACAGGATAGTACAGTCTCCTACACTGATCTCCGTCTGCTGCTCCGACTTCAGGTTGTTAACAACCGTCATTCTGTCTTGTGGTGAGCCAGCTCCAGTTTCCTGGACCGCATCCACGCCTCCACAACCTTGATCGAGTGGTTGGTAGTCAACTTTACCTCCTCGATCGTTTCACCGTAGACTTCGAGCGTAATGTCGTCGGCAAATCCGACAATCACCACTCCCACTGGATACTCTAACCTCAACACCTCGTCATACATGACATTCCATAACACCGGACCCAGGATGGAACCTTGCGGGACTCCTGAGGTTATGTGAAAGCACTTCCGACCAACCTACGTGTCGTAGACTAGTACACGATTCTGAAAGTAACTTCCGAGAATCTTGTACAGGTACTCCGGTATCCCCAGACGCAAGAGCGCATCGGCAATAGCAGACCAGCTGGCGCTATTAAACGCATTCCTTACATCCAGAGTCACTACCGCGCAAAAGCGAATTCCCCTCCTCTTAGGCTCGAGTGCTTTCTCGGCGGTTTTTGTAACCGACAAGATAGCGTCTACGGTGGACCTCCCCTTCCGGAAGCCGTACTGGTTACTCGAAAGACCATTTTCGCCATCGGTGAACCGTAACATTCTATTGAGGATGATCTTTTCGAGCACCTTCCCCGCCGTGTCAATCAAGCATATTGGTCTATATGCCGACGGGTCTCCGGGTGGTTTCCCCGCCTTTGGCAATAGTACCAGGCTCTGCCTCTTCCAAGCTTCTGGGAAAACTCCCTCGTCCAGGCATTTCTGCATAGCAGACCTGAACATCTCGGGAGCCTCTGCAATAGCTACTTTTAAGGCCAGGTTCGGAACCTGGGGCCTTACCTACGCTAAGGGACTTAGCTATCCCCGCAAGTTCCACATCGGTGACCCTCTCCTCATCGCCAGCCCCAGTCCCCGGCTGTCCTACGAAAGGAGGCCAAGGACTAGGATCATGACGCGGAAAAAGTCCTCCAATGATCCCCTCCAACATCTCTGGAGATTGCTCTGTAGGAGCCATCACACCTCTCGCCATAACGATCCTGTAGGCGTCACCCCACGGGTTCGTATTGGCACTCTGACAGAGACCCTCAAAGCAGGCCTTTTTGTTTGCTCTTATCTCGGTCTTAAGCGCGGCTTTTGCAGCGGCGAACACCAGCCGCCGTTCGTTTCGCTCTTCCTCTGATCGTGCTCGCTGCATCCGCCGCCTAGCCCGTAGGCAGGCGCGGCGCAGGTCCGCAATCGCGTCGGTCCACCAGTAAGCCGGTGGCCTCCCATTTCTAGGGTGGACTCGCCTAGGCATGGTCGCATCACACGCACGTATGTTGGTTCTAAGAACCTGTTCTAGTGTTAGTTTGGTAGGAATCAATTCCTAGAGGAATCCCCAGAAGAAGTTGTTGCATGAATTACATTTCCAATTGCATGAGCTTCTTAAGGAATCCCCAAATAGAACTCTTGGGGGAATCCTCAGATGGAATTCCTCGACTAATTTCCAGAAAGTATCTCTGCATGAACAGAAGGAGTTTCTAGATAAATTTGCATATCGTCTGGAAAAGTTCCTGGAGGAATCCTCAGATGAAATTTATGGGGGATTCCCCTGTTGGAATTTCTGAAAGAATTCTCTATAAAAACGTATGATGAACATATTTAATTGATACGATAGACACAACGCTCTAAAGGATGAATCAGATTTGAATTATTCTCATCGTGAAGCAGTTTTGCGAGTGAAAAACAAACACATCAAGAACCCTTGGATACGAGACTAAGCCTTGTATAAGTTTATTCTCAAACGCATAATGTGTGAATACAAAGCAAAACAAAAATAAAAACACTCATGAACTTTTATTCTCATGCACCTAGAATAAATGAATATGTTGTAGCTTTAATAGAAAATAAGGTAATTATTAGGATGGTCCTACTTTACATAAAAAAAAACTTAGACTTGAAAAAGCTGAATTTGTTCCTTGTCACCCATTGGGTGCAGTAAAATTTTGTCGCAATTCAATCAAGTGTCATGATATACTTAACGAGTATGAGTTTATGTAAAGAAAAACGACCAAGTGTAAGCAAAATGACAAGTTTTAGATTTCTGATGCTAGGTGGTTACATCCCCACTCGTTCAATCATCATTACTATTTTTGATTTGAGGGTTGGTAACTGTGCGCCCAATAACTTCAAAGACCGCTAAGAGATCCGCCGCTTGCGAAAAAACGTATACCCTATAGGAAAATTCAGGCGAAAAATTCATCTGAATTTTGATGGAAATTCCTGCAAATCTTTTAAAAATTTCAAGGAAAATTCTCCAAAGTATCTTAAAAACCTTTCGATAGAACTAAACACGAATATTCAGCAGGAACTTTTTGATGCGTCACTACTGAATTTTGGAGATCCTCCAGGATTTTCTCCAGAATTGGTGGTAAAATATCATATGCAATTGCACAAGACTGACAAATTTAGTTGGGTATTGGTAAAAAGGTACTTCTAAAGTAGTTGGAGACATAGTTGCAGTCTATCCAATAATAACCATGCAGAGCATAGATACCACAGAACATATATTTTTCGAACCATCTAAGACACATTCCCTCAAATGCTTGTCCTATGACAGATATGTACGCGTATTTCGACTACCACTTGTAATCTTCCTCAGTATCAGTTATCCACTTTTTGAAAAACCCGTACTTTCCCTTCAAGCATGAAAAACAGATTTTGTGTAAATGGAGGCTTGGTTAGAGAGCTACGCTGCTATAGAAATGCTCAAAGATTACTTAGCTGAGAAGTTTTTAATTAAGAATGTTTTGCAAAATTGTACACTTTTATTTCGCTGGACATTATTGTATTGAAGAGAATAATGATTTTTTCTCTTCGAATGTTCTGCAATAAGAACAAACATGGTGTACTCTCAGGTCCACATCGTGTTCACAAACAGAGAGAATAGTCACATTCCTTAAACTGTAAGGTGTTGCAATGGAAGCAAAATATTTGTGCAGATGTTGTTGATCATAAAGCAGATTTGCACATGTGGTCACACGTGTAAATACTGAAATCGATTGTCACGGTTTAACTGTGCATGTTCTTCCAGTCCATCGTGCCGATCGAGGGTAAAGCCCTTTTCGCCTCCAGCAGTGATCGCGAGAAAGTATTCATGCATCAATCAATCTCAGCATATTCCAGCGGACGGAGTCAATGGACAAACCACATGGGCTCAAGTAGTGACAGAAATAGAGTCTATTGTTGCCAGTCAATCGTGCAGTTTATTGATTTGTATTTTTTTTTTCTGCTGAGTTCGAACTTCCTACACATTGTTCCCGCATTACATTGAACCCACATAAATACATCAATTTGATTGGGGCTGTTTTATTACAGCTACAGGGAATCTTGGGCATCTGAGCTGTCACCGCATGTACACAGCGGACGTGCAGTAATGGGATGTAAATTATGAGTAAGTAAACATTAGTCTAAGTACCCCTACATTTGCAGATCGAGAATGATTCCATTTTGACCATGTTTTACATGTCCGAGAGTGGCAAAGGGTGTTGCAAAAACGAATTAAAATCCCATTCGTCTTGAGCAGTTGCACTTGCACACATGGGTGTTTGAGGCGTAAGTACGCGCAAAGATCGCTCGTTGCAACAATCCGTCTCAATTTATGCATGCAACCACACGCGTAAGGGGAGGGGGGTGGAAAGAAGGTTAACTTCATATCGCTGTCACGCATGTGACGTAATTGCAGTCCCGTAAGTTGTATTACTGCTTCGGTGACAGATGATGATTGATTATTGCCGTCGCGTCGTCGTCGTCCGTTGCGTTGGGGTGGACCTGAGGGCGTTTGGAATTTCTCATCAAGTATATGCTAACACGAGCGGGAGTTGATTGTTTGGGATTCCTGGGTATCAAATTTCGTCTCTGAGGCGTCTGCTTTTCCAATTGATCGAGTTTCGGTTCGATAGATGGTGGTTTATAAACAGTCCAAAAAAGGGTTTCACACTACTCAGATTATCCATTGCTGATGATACAGATTCTTCACCCACGCTAAATAGGCCAGTCAGACGGTCGTAAAAACTTGTATTATATCATATCGCTTCAACAGCGGTGGAGTCAAGTGGCATCGTCGTTGTCGTCGTCATTGAACGACAGCTCTCTTTGGTTTGGTCGCGAACGTTGCAGTACGAATCTAGAACGACTCAGCTGACGATAGGGGCTGTCCATAAACCACGTGGTCATTTTTTTGGGACTTCTCAACCCCCCCCGGCGTGGTCATTAAACCATACAAAAATTTTTATTCGTCCATACAAAATGGTCATTGGCCGATTGGCCGAACCTCCCTCACGACCACGTGGTTTATGGACAGCCCCATAGACAATCGGAGAAAGTGGATTATAGAACTGTATTGCTCATCGAATATGAACACCTTAATACAAGCAAATGATAGCTCTGCTTAGTTTAGACAAACTGACTTTTCAACGAAGGAAACAGCTACGTCAGTGTACGGAAATGATGCAACTCCCTCGCTGAGGAAAGTTAAGGATACCATTCACCAGCTAAAAACGAACAAAGCTGCTGGTACACGCAAAACAAGAAAAGCTACCAAAAATTGAGATATGCCTTTTCTACCAATTTATGTATTAAAAACGTACAGAAAATGTGATAAATCATAATCCATTCGTTGTATTAAGATGCGCTACACGGTTCCATAGCTTTCATACCACTACACACAAACACCTCCATTCAAACCCGAGAAGCTGAACCGGGTTGCGTCTAAAAATAGCTTTCGCTTCGCTGCTGAGCTTCGCGTCCTATTGTCTACATGGAATTTTCCACTTGCAAACAGCAACCTGCTGGATGCGGGCATTTCAGTGCACAATGGGTCTAGAGTCGTATTTACGAAGACAAAAATGTTTCTGCCAAGTTCTGCCATTTCTTTTTTTTTTCATTATTGTGAAATGATTACGGTCAATCAAGTGTGGCTTATCCAAAAATCTGCTGATTAATTATTCTCTATACAATTTCAGAATGTTTTACAAAGTTATAGCAAATTTACAAAAATAAAACATTCGATTGATTTGATTGATTTGTCTTTATTAAAGAGACTTTCAGCCCTTCGATAAACCATTCGAATCATTACAACTTTTCGAAAAGTTTTCAATAAATTGCAACTTTTTTGCCTTTGGTCATATTTTAGTCGAGTCCAACGATACATGAAGACCAATACATTAGTCATAAACTTTCAAAATTTAATTTAATTCGGTTCGCTTAGTCCTAAGGTACAGTAATTTGATAAACGGAAGTCAAAAACTAGATATAGATAGAAGGGCTCTAATTTCGTGTAAAGTTGAATAATCAATCAAGCCCAAATTTGCACCAATTAAATCAAACTCGTCGAGGAACAAGTAATCAAAATTTGAATAGTTTTGATGAACTTTATAAAAGGATACAGCTTGCTAAAAATGTTTTAGGCAATTTTTTAAAACTTAGCATGCTTTTGTATATACCACTAGGCGGTGGTAGAGGTCAAGCAAATTTTAAATTTAATATATCTCAGAATTCTGGTCACTTACAAAGTTGGTGTCTTTGACAATGTTGTTTGGTAGGTCAAGGGCTTACAGTTAATGGTCCACTTGTTTCGAAATTTTGCCACAAGGAAGCGCAAGTTACACATTTGCAGAATTATGGAAATTAATGTTTTTTTTTCGTAAAGCAATCAAAAAGCTGTAATTTAGTTTTCTTTGAACATATTTAAGTCAAGTCAAAGGTTTTTCAAAGAGCTATATATTAGTCATAAATGTGCAAAATTTCATTTCATTCGATTCACTTAATCCAGAGATATAGCACTTCAACGAAGAACACTCAAATATGAAACATTTTACTAGAGTCGCTCCAACTTCATGTAAAACTATCCAATCGAGCTCAAATGTGTACCATTTATAGCTAATTAGTTGTGCAACTAGTAGATAAAATTTGAGAATATTCCCTACATATTATAGAAAGTTACAGGTTGCTGAATATATTCGAGATAATAAGTAAAAGATACATGCTTCTTCTAATTTGCAACTAGCGCCGTCTACTGGCAGAATCCTGAACCAATCAGCTAATCAACTGAAACGCCTTAATAAACCAAACAACATTGCCGAAGAAACCAATTTTTTAAGTAATCAGAGTTCTGAGATATATGGAATATAATAATTAATTTATCGTCAGCGCTACCTAGTGGTGGAATTTTGAATCAAACGTCCCATCACCAGTAAAACCTTGGCTGGCCTAACAACTTTGCCAAGTATACCGAATATTTAAGTAATCATGGTGCTAAGGTGTACGGTACGGAAATTTCGCCAGTGCTACATCTTGCTGTCTGTGATATCTGTCATACCAGAGACAAACAGACGTAACACTGATGAAATGTTTATACCAAATATCTCATCATCCTGGTTACTTAGAGAGTTGGTGTCTTCGGCAATATTATTTGGCTGGTCAAGAACTAACAAATGATGAGCCGTTTGTTTCAAAATTCCACCACAAGGCAGCGCTAGTGAGCAAAAAAATATTATATTCCATATATCTCAGGACTCAGATCACTTAGAAAGTTGATGTCTTCAGCGATGTTGTTAGGTTGGTTACGGCCGCTCAGTTGATTAGCTGATTGGTTCAAGGTTCTGTCAGTAGGCGGCGCTAGTTACGAATTAATTGAAGCATGCAACTTTTATTTATTATTTCAAATATATTCAGCAAACTGTAACTTTTTCAAAAATGCACCAAATATTCTCAAATTTTTCCTGCCAGTTGCACAACTAGTAAGCTATAAACGGTACAAATTTGGGCTCGATTGGATAACTTTACATAAAATTGGAGCAACTCTAATAAAGTAGTTCATATTTGAGTGTTCTTCGTTTAATTGCTATATCTCTGGATCAAGTGAACCGAATGAAATGCGACATTGCACAGTTATGACTAATACATAGCTCTTTGAAAAACCTTTGACTTGACTTAGACACGTGCAAAGAAAACAAACTTACAGCTTGTTGATTACTTCACGAAAAAATATCAATCATTTGAATGATTTAGCAAATGTGTAACTAGCGCCGCCTAGTGGACCATTATAACTGTAAGCCCTTGACTCACTTAACAACGTTGTCGAAGACACCAACTTTCTAAGTGGTGAGAGTCCTGAGATATATGAAATTTAAAATGTGCCGTTTATTGGTGGAATTTCTAATTAAACGATCCATCACCATCCATCATGTCATCGCACATAAAATTATTAGAAAGCAGATTTTTGAATCAGTTTAACCAGACGAACCACCCTAACATAACAATAATAGGGAATAGGGTCAACAATTGAAAATAAACTTTCTAAAACACAATATGTGTCTTAAAACTTAAAGCTGAAGCTTAAACAGTTTTGTCTTCGCAAATACGGCTCTGGACCCATTGTGCAGTGTGGCGGCTGTATCACTTCTATCACCAAGCCACGTTTGTGTTGATGATGATGGCTTTCAGCCTCGTGTCTATCCATGTGCAGTTGTAGCCGTGCTGGTTAGAGCGCAGGGTACTGTGAATCACCATTACAGTACCTTGGTTCGATTCCCACCGCCGCCCGTATTTCTTTTTAAACATGTATTGGTATTTGATGCCGCCGCTGCTGCCATGATCAGTCTAAAAATAGAACAAATAATAAGAAACCAGTGCGACAGAGCACACGCACACATGCGAAATTTTCCTTTTCCAGATTCTAGGAAGCCAATACAATTTTTGGTATACTGCCACCTACCAATTTTTGTATTTGCAAGGCCCTAATACAATATTTGTATATGTTTCATACCCAACTGTATTAGAATCTGTCAATCTCAGGTTGCGTGTAAAGATGGTATCGCAGCTGAACTCATCAAGATGGGCAGTTATCAAGCCGGCTTCATCGACAGCTAATCGGACCAGATCTTCACCGTATGCAAAACTTCCTGAAAAGCCATGAATACCTTATCCCAATGCAACGCATCACCTGTTCGCAAGGGCGTAGCCAGCTTTTCACCCAGAGGGGTGGGGGGCATTGGGGTGAGCACCCTTAGCATATTTATACCTACTAGCTCTTTTATAACTAAACGCAATACGAGGAAATAACACGCAAAATAACGAGCAAAAAGCATTATGTTCTAAAAGCATCAGTCAATCCTTCAGCAGTCAGGCTGTTTTATTTTGTAAAATACGTTGAAAAAAGCTCGCTTGTTACACATGAATCAGCGTGGTGCTGGTAAAAGAGACAAATTTCTGGAAGATACGGGATTTTCCTTTTTCGTGCATTATTTCTTCTGAACTCATATTTTTCTTGTAAAAATCTACCAAAACTTTCGTAAGAAATCATAGCTTAACTCTTTTGGAAATTATGAACTCTTTTTTGAACTAACCCAGAATTTCTTAGTACTTTTCTTCAAGAGTTTCTCCAGTACAAAATAGTGGAAACCCATCCGAAGAATTGGGTTGTTTAGTGAATAAAATATTGCTATTTTCTACAGCCTAATCGAAAGAGCTCATTTTTCTGAGTATAACGTGATTTTATTGGATTCCAACGCCTTTGTTTTGATGGTTAAATTAACAAAATAGTTTTATTTTCGTGGATAGAATGACAGTTCAATCGTTAAAGTGACAGTTCGACCCGAACAAAAAATTTTCCCCATACAAACTTTAAATGCATTTTAAAAATAGTTCCCGGGCTCCAAAAATTATGAAATTTTGGATTTCGACTAATTTTTGGGCGAAGAATCTTATTATGAAATAATCCGGATACCCCTAAAGAACCCAATTCTTGAGAATGTCTACATAATATCTTCTATGACTAACTGGAGTTCTCTCAGTAATTAATCATCTTGCTTGTCTATGCATATTAGCAATCTTCGAATGTCTTGGATCTCTATTCCTCTAAAAATAAACCTTCAGTTGTATTGTTCCGAGTACGTTCTTGCCAGTATTTCCTTAAAGACAGTTTCTACACTGATATACTGTATACACTCATCTCAGAGCATTATCCTGTAGAAATGTCAATAGATGAATTTCCGGAAGGATCCTTGGAAGAATTCTAGAAGGTATTCTCGTAAAAGCCTATAAACTATTACTGGAGGAAACCCTCGAGGTATCCCAGTAAGAATCCCTGAAGAAATTCTTGAATAATTTTCTGGCGGTATTTCCGAAGAACTCTCAAATAATGGACTGCTGGGAAAAATCCTGGAATTCACCTGAAGGAAAACCTCGAAAAAATCGGAATATATTCAAAAAGAAATGTCTGGGGAGGAATTTAAGAAGTTAAGAAGGATTTCCAAGAGAAATTCATGGTGCATTCCCTAAAGAAATTCCGGGAGAAAACGCTGGGAGAATTCCTTTAGAGTCTCCCCTAGATGAATTCCTTAAGGATTCTCTGTAGAAATGTCTGGAAGCGCATCAAGCATGTTAGAACTTATTTGTTGAAATTAAGTCACAATGACTACTGCGCAATTAAAACCTGCTCTATAGATGATCGACTACGCAGTCTTAAGGTTCAAAAAACAAGTTTTATTATTCACCCGACATTTTGACACGGGGATAGTGTCTTCCTCAGGGGGAAAATAAATATTAACGGGGAAATTAAATCCCCCTGAGGAAGACACTATCCCCGTGTCGAAACGTCAGGTGAATAATAAAACTCGTTTTTTGAACCCTAAGACTGCGTAGCCGATAATCTATAGAGTCAAGATTACAGTCGATTTCCAACAGGAATTGAAACCTGCGCTACCGAGAGTCTATTTTGAAATGTGTGTTGAAATGTATGGAAGAATCCCTGAAGGACTTATCGTAATAGTTCCTTATATTCCTGAAGAAATCCTAGGATAAATCCAGAAACAATCATTGAGGCATTCCCGGGAGGATTTCTGAAGGAGCCCCTTGCAAATTTTTCGGAAGTATCCCTGAAGGGCTTTCTAAAGGAACACCTTCAAAGCATGCCTGGAAAAACTCCTAGAGGAATCTCTGAAGGAGTTCCTGAAGAAATCAATGGATAACTTCTTGAAGGGTTTCTTGGAGGAAAAAAAAAAGAAGAATATCGGAATATATTCCTGAAAGAATCGCAGGACTTACTTCTAGGGGATTTCATTTGCAGAAGCTGCAGGAGATATTCTTGAAGAAAATCATGGATAGATTCCTGAACAAATCCGTAGATGAACTGCTAGAAGATTTTTTTTAGATAATTCTTGGTTCCTGAAAGCATTCCATTAAAATTATTTTAAAGAATTCCAATGCTAATCCCTGGGAGAACTCTTCAGGTAATCCTGGAGAAGTAATTGGGTGCATTTCTGGAAAATTTGTGAAATTTCTGATGGAACCCCTTAATATTTTTTGAAGAGATCCCGAGAAAAATTTCTAAAAAATATCACCAGAGGGATTCCTGGAGCAATCCGCGGAAGAGTGTCCCTGGGAAAATTCATGCAGAAATGCCAGGAGGAATTCCTGCATGAATCCCAGGAGAAATTCCTGGATAAATCACTGGAGGAATTTCTGCAGGAATGCTTGGAGGAATTTAAGGAGGATACCGTGGGGGAATCCCTGGAGGATTTCCTGGAGAAATCCCTAGAGGAATTCTTGGAGGAATCACTGGAGGTATTTTTGAAGGACCACCTGTAGGATTTCCTGGAGGAACCCCTGAAAAAAATCCTGGATGAACTCCTGGAGCAATCCCTGAAAGAATTCTTGGAGGAGTCTCTAGAGTATTTCTAGGAGGATTCCTGGAGGAAATTTCTGGAGAAATCCATAGAGGCTTATCTGAAAGAATTTCTGGAAGAATCTTCGGAGGCATTTCTGGATGAATTCCTGAAGCAATTCTTGGAGGAGTCTCTGAAGGAATCCTTGGAGGAATCCATGAGGAATTTCTGAAAGTATACCTGGAAGATTTTTTGGAAAACCCTAAAGAAATTCCTGGATGAATTCTTAGAAAAAATCCTGGGGGAACCGCTGGATGAATTCCTGGAAAATTCCCTAGGGAAATTCCGGAAAGAATCCCTGGAGAAATTTCTGAATTGATCTTTCGATGAATTCTTAGAGAAATTTCTGAAGGAATCATTTGGAGAATTTCTGGAGTGATCCCTGGAGGGTTCTCTGGAGGAATTCTCTAAAAAATCCCTGGAGGAATTTCTGAAGCAATTCCTGGAGGAAATCCTGGAACAACTTCTGGACAAATTCCTTGCGGAATCCCATGAACAATTTGAAGAGGAGACCCATGAGGCATTCCTTAAGAAATCCCTAGAGAAATTCTTGGAGGAATCTCTTGAGAAATTCCTGGACGAATTCCTGGATCAATCCTTCACAGATAAAAATAGTGAGATTTACACGTCATGTAAACGTCAGTCATGTATTATGATAGTTTACATGATATATCATGTAAATTTGTGTAAACAAACAGAGTCATACTGAATAACATGACAGTTTACATGATATTTTATGAGTTTTACATGATATGTCACGCTCCAATCATGTGCATCATATGTCACAGAAATTTACACTCTTTTTTAGAATTGTGCTGGGTTAATTGCTAGAGAAATTTGTGGAGGAATTCCAGGAGGAATCCATGAAGCAATTCTCGGCGGAATCTCTGGAAGAATCTTTGGAGGAATTCTTGGACAAATTCCGGGAGGAATTCTTAAAGAAATCCCTGAAAAAAATCGTGGAGGATTTCTGAAAGAATTCCTTAAACAATTCCTGAATATATCCCTGGAGGAATTCCTGAAGAAATTCCTGGTGTAATTCCTGGAAGAATTTTGCGAGGTACTCAGGAGGAGAGAAATAAATTTCAGGATGAAATCCTGGAGGAATGCCTAGAGAAATCCCTTGTAAAATTCCTAGGGGAACTCCTAGATAAACTCTTGGCGGAACTTCTGGAGGAATGACTGTAGGAAAATCTAGAGCAATGTCTGGATAAAATTTCGTAGGAATCACTGACGGATTTCCTGGACGAACCTCTGAAGGAGATCTAGGAAATCCAGATCCCTGGAGGGATGCTTGGGAGGGTTTCTAGATAAATTCCGGGACGAATTCCTGGAGAAATTTCTGAAGGAATTCCTGGATAATTTCATGGAGAATTTACTGGAGAAATTCCTAGCAAAATTTCTGGAGGAATTTCTGCAGGAGTTCCTGGAAGAATTCCTGAAGGAATCCCTGGAAGAGTTCCTGGGGTAATTACTTGATGAATTCTCGGAAAAAATCTTGGGGTAGTCACTGGAGGAATTCCTGGAAGATTACCTGATGAAATTCCTGGAGGCAAGCCTAGAGAAAAACCTCTGGAGGAATCCATATAGAAATCCCAATGTAAATCCCTGGATGAATTCTTGGAGGAACTTCTGGAGGTATTCCTAGAGAAATCCTTAGTGCAATATCTAAAGGATTCCATGAAGGAATTCCTAGAAGAATGCGTGGAGCAAATCCTGAAGGAATTCCTAGAGAAATCTGTAGAGAAGTTCGCGGAGGAATCCCTGCATAAATTCTCGGAAGAATCCTTAGGGTTTGTTCCAATTGGCGAATTTAAATTATTTTTCACTTAAACTTGACAGTTCGATAACTATTTCCTTAGGAGAACTGTCAAGTTTAAGTGTCGAACTTTCAAATTTAATTAAAAATTAATTTTATTTCTCCAATTAGAACAGACTCTTAGAGTATTTCTTGGAGAAATCCTTGGAGGAATTCCAAGAGAAAAATCTAGATAAATTACTGGAGGAATTTCTCAGAGATTCACTGGAGCAATCCCAAGAGGAAACCCTGGAGGAATTCTTTGATAACCCTGAAGATATTCCTGGAGGAATGACTGTAGGAATCTTAATTGGAGTTTCTGGAGGAAATTTTAGAGGACGCAAGAATTCTCAGAGGTATTCCTGATAGAGTTCTTAAATTTGCGCAGAAACTCCTAGAGTTATTCTTGGAGGAACTTATGGAGGAATCCCAGGAAGAATTCATGAGAGAATCCCAAGAGCAGTTTCTGAGGAAAAATCTGAAGGTATCCATGTCTGCAGTAAATTCTAGACGAGTTATGAAAAGAATCCTTAGATGGACTAATTGGATTCCTACAGATTTTGTTGGACAAATTTACAAGAAATTCTTGAATTAATTTATGAATAATTTCTTGTGAAATTCCTACAGAAATATTTCGAATAATTTCAAATGGAACTATTAGAACAATCTCTAGCAGAATTCTTGAAAGAATATATGGGCAAATCAGTGAATAAATCTCTGATGGAATACCAGCAGAGAAACCTAAAGGGATATCTGGTGAAGCACTGGAAGAATTACTGGAGAAAACTCTTAAGATATCCCAGGGGAAATTCCCGGAGGAATGTCTGGTGAATTATCTAGAAGAATTCTAGAAGAAATCTCTGTAGGAATTCATGATGAAATCATCGAAAGAAGCTATGGAGAAATTGCTGGAGGAATTCGTCGATGCATCCTTGCAAAATTGTCTGTAAAATTTCTGCAGGAGTCGTGCGAGGAATTCCTAAAGCATTTCTTAGAACACGCCCTGAAACAATCACTATCGGAACTCCACAAGACGTCCATGGAAGAATTCACGAAGAAGAAATTCTTGGACAAGTTTCTGAATAAATACTTGAGAGGAATTTGTGAAGGTGTCCCTGAAGGAATTCATAAAAAATCCTAGATTTTTTGCTCTTTGCATGATGTTTATTTGAATTGAATACAAGTGAACATTTCTAGCTTCTACACTCTATAGCAGAATATGATTCTAGAAAGTCCTTTTCCCTACCGGAACTGGTTTCGGCATATCCGGAAAATCAAGCATGTTGTTTCTGTATTCCTTGAATAATAGTCGCATAATATAGCCATTCAACCAAGCCTGTTATTAGGAATAAAATTATATGATACTCTTGAAGATGGAAGTACTTGGTGATTGATCAAATTGACCGATTAAATTGGCACACTGTTTTCGATTATATGGTATAGTAATTGTGATGTTGTGCAAACAAATGTTAAGATGTTCGTTTAGTAAAATAGAATAACATTGCTCACGTAGTGCCCTAGTAATCAACTGAGTAGTAGGTCAAGTGATGAAAAATTGTAAAACGTATCTTTTTCCTGGTTAAACATTCGGTTTACTCATCGTTTGATTGATAACACCTTTTAACACTAAATTTTGTTATGGGATGAGAAATAAAATAACAGGGGTTCGGGACCCTAGAAGTGTCATAGTGAAAAAGTTTTTGAAAAATATTGGACCGGGCCTTCACAGTTCAAAACCGAAGTTTGTATGGAGAACTTGGGGTGTTCAATTGATATGTGCATTAGAACGCGCTGTGCATATATTTAGGCGTTAGACAATAACGAAACTAACCCAAATACCGAAAACGCCTAAAAATATACACAGCACGTTACAATGCGCATATCAATTGCACACCTCAAGTTCTCCATACAAACTTCGATTTTGAACTGTGAAGGTCCGGTTGAACATTTTTCAAAAATTCTTTCACTGTGACACTTCTAGGATCCCAAACCCCTGTTATTTTTTTTTTCTCATCCCATAACACCAAATTTTGTAAAATTTTGTCGAGCAGTGTAATCGAAGGCTATGCCTATCAAACTAACTGGGTTATGTTATGACGATGCAGCACTGCACAATAATCAACAGAATGTAATAGCTCTACTCGTTAACACTTGAACCAATGCATCGAAGGGAACCATTGAAGAAACATGGAAAACAAACATTTACATAACCTATCATAGACCCCATCTATTCAGCGTTTCAGCGTGCAAGTTTTTCCACCAAGATAATTGATGAGTCCTACTCCCCTAGACATCGCCACAGCTCACAGCAAACCATAGAGTCTAAGTGATTTGTGAAACCTTTTTCAATCCTCGTCCTGTACGTGCTACGTGCAACAATCTTCATTCAGATGAGAAATGCATTCCGTGATTCAGTGCCATCGGCATTCGCTACCATGATGGGTAATTTTTCGCGTTCCACTCTTGCCCAGTCAGAGATCACCACCAGAGAAGTACGGCCAACAGCAACAATATAAAAATGTAGTAAAAATTTTATCTACATCCTCATATGGAGCATGTAGGTAATGGTACCTACTTGCTTGGCCAAGGTATGGCATGCCGTCACATATGTACCACCAACCGGACCATTGCTAAAGCGCACGTGCACAGAGGTTCATGTTCTTGAACATCTGACAAAACCGTTATCTTGGACATGTTTTGTAGCTGATAATGCATAAATGCATGCATAAATCAATTGTATTAAAAGAAAAACCTTGGCAAGATTTAGCTTGATTGTACATAAAAAGGCACATATAGCCTTAGCGGTAAACGCGTAGGTATCCTGAAGACCTTGCTGAGGCTGACTAGTTCGATTCCCAGAAGTTCGAAATTTTCAACCTCTAGATCCGAACCACTGTGCAACGTGGAACATGTCCCGAAGCGGTGCATTTTTACGACTAATTAAATTGCTTTCCGGCGCACCACGGTGCGGCAGCGGCGCCGCTTGGTGTTACCACAATTGATGACTTTATTACCTGTGAACGGATCGCGGTCCATCACAGAAGAGAAGAAGCGTCGTCCAAACGGGCGAAAGAAGGTTTCCACCAAAGGGCTGTTAAACCTACACATTAGAGAAGCTATTGACTGCGAGGCGAGCGAGCGGTGTGTGGCGTCTAGAGATTGACAAATTGGAAGTCGTTCGTTATTTTACGCCTGCGTAGGGTTTGTAGTACAAATGGAAAGAGCAAGTTCTCGTGCCACGGTAGAGTGAATGGAAGAAAATTGAAATGGTAGTATTGCTTGCTCAATGAGATTTATGTGTGTTGCGTTAGCTATGGGCAGGATTGCAGGAATTCAAATCAATGCTTGATTAGTTGAAATTGATACGGCGATCATTGGGAAGCGATCAGGTGGTAAACCGGATTCTACCGCTTGCGAGTCTGATTTAAGTCACAATGTACGACCTCTGAAGAGACATCACGAACTGAAAATTACTAACTCTTTGTAATGGACAACACTTATCTTGAATTGGAAGAATTGAATTTTCATGTTTTCTCGGTAGGTTTTTATCTTCTTCTTCTTTATGGCTCTAAGTTCCCACTGGAACTTGGCCTACCTCGTTTCAACTTAGTGTTCTTTGAGCACTACCACAGTTATTAATTGAAGGGCTTTCTTTGCTTGCCGTTGCATGAATTTGTATATTGTGAGGCAAGGACAATGATACACTATGTCCAGGGAATCGAGTAAATTTCCCCGACCGAAGCGGGAATCGAACCCGCCGTCTCCGGATTGGCGATCCATAGCATTAACTACTAGGCTAACTGGAGACCCTGGGTGTTTTTATCATTTACTGAAATAAATCCCTACCTGGAACGGGAATCGAATCAGTCATCTTGTATATAAAAAGCATGCCATACGTGTGACCCCGGTGATGAAACCGAGCATAACAAACGTATTCGAGGGCAGCGAGGTTGCGGCAGGAGCGGCTCCAAAGGGTTAAACCATTTTTGATTTATTCTTTTAGTTCTAACGCCAGGAAAGGTATGACTCACTAATAATTGAACACTATCCAAATGTGTTCTATGAATTTTAATTGAAACCCGACAACAAATATAGAAGCCACCACGAATTTATATCTGTAGGAATTTACCTTACATGCATCGTTTAACAAATCTATTTCATTGTTATTATATCAAACTAATATTTAGTCATTGCATTTCCCCTAGATTCATAATCCATCTTCTGAATCTGTACTGGCAAAATTAAATCAGTTTACAATGTTATATATTGCCCTTTACTGGCATTTACCAGATTTGCTGGTACATATATCTGAAACATTCTAAAAAAAAACTTATCATTAATTAGTATAGTATAGTTTAGTGTTATTCCCCTTGCGTGCCCTTCCCCTAGCAAGCATCAGTGACAGCCCTTCTGGCCAGGTTCTGGCTAAAGTCTACGGTCCATACAAATTTCGAAAATTTTATATGAACAAAAGTCTCCGAGGGGGGAGGGGGGTGGGTCTGAGATTGACAAAAATGAGTCTACGTAGTTTATGGACAGCGCCAAAGTTTTTTCAGCTTGTCTACCATAACTTCTTGTTTGGCTTCGTGGTCATGCGGCTAGTGTCACCAAGCATTTGGTTGCATCGTGCTGAGGACCGCGGGTTCGATTACCGCCACAGCTGTCAGAAAAAGTTTTCAGCTGTGCCACTGGGCGTTGTCTAGTGTCGTGCTTTCTTTAAAAAGCGAACAGCTCACTGGAAGCATTGAACGTGTCCGTGTCTTTTTAACTGCTTCGAATAATTTAATCATGCATTCAGGGTTCATGAGGTTGCAGAGGCGATATCAGGGAGCATTCAAGGGGTTTCAGGAGCGCTTTAGGACAATTGCATTTCAAGGGCTCCAGGGAGGTTTAAAATGATTTCAGGTGGTTTGAGACGGGCTTTAAAGGTCAGTTGCGCTTGAACACGTTCAGTTTAGCTTCCCGTTAAATTCGCAGTACGGTAGACCACAATTTATGTATAAACTGAATTTGATAGCAATTATGTGAGTGATGGAATAACGCAAAACGCTTTGATCAACATTGTGAACTGAGCGGGTGTTCAAGAGATTACTGTCTACTTACGTCCTCGTGCGTAAAAATGAACTTGCTCTGTTCATTTTTGGCTCACGTTCTGTTCAGATGTGTCACTTTCATCGGGAATTTCTCAGGGCGATTTAGGAGGCTCCATGAGGCTTTAATGGGGTTCTAGGGGATTTTAGAAGGTTCTAAGAGTGTTTCAGAAGGTGTTCACTACCAATGGGTTTCGGAGATTTTTCAGGGGGATTTAGAAGTCACATGAGGCTTCAATGGGGGTCCAGGGGTATTATAAGGTTCCAAGAGTGTTCCAGAAGGTTCTGAGGCATTCTAATGATATTCAGAGGGTTCCAGGATGTTTAGGATAGAGACAAACCAGCCAAGGGCTGAAAGTCTCTTTAATAAAGACAAATCAATCAATCAAGGGTTCCAGGAGGTTCTAGCGAAGTTTCAAAGAGGTTCCAGGCGTTCGACTAATACAACGTTCCCATGGGGTGTTGGAAATCGTACCAGAAAGCATCGGCGTGTCGGCGTAGCAATCGGCGGCCCACGGCGATCGGCATACCGCTCCTCACAAAAGCAACCAGCCTCAAAACCAGAAAACTTCTGTAGCAGCCAGGGTCGTGCAATTTCGAAAGGAAAACATGACGTACGACAGACGTAGCAAATCGTTTCCCATACGAACGGACTGCTGTGATGCTTCATCTCTCACCCAGCAATACACTCGTTCGCTGCTGCAACAGAAACAAGTGTGTATGAAACATGAAATGATACACTTGGATTTTCGTTTCATTTGGTCGGGGTTCTGCTAAACCGAACCAAAGACCATTTTTTGAAAAATTGAGTTTTCTTTACCATTGGATGAAGAAATTGATGATCCTCCTTCCATGTAAAAATGCAGTAATTCTGACAGCTCTTCGTGGAGTAAATTCAAAATTTCTGTTTGGCAGAACATACAAAAAATAAAATTGCATCCAACCAGAGTGAACTGTAAACCATTCCATAGAATCAGCGAAATGTTTTAGTGTTGGTCCAGATGAAGAACATTTCAAGTTATGCTAATCGCCGTCAAATTTCTAACTTCCAACCGACTCATAGTAACAATCTGTGGGAGAAATGAACACATTTTTTAGGAATACGGATGTTGGAGAATACAATTATGTTTCGATGGGGCTGATCGCCATTTTTCCAAATCACATTCAGCCAGACCGAACCAAATCCTCTGCATTTTAGAATCTATTTATTCTCAACAATACAAAAATCAACTGGTTTTAAATACCTGCGTTATGTCGACAAACCTCATACTGATAACACAGCGCAACATTTTTTTGTCTCAAGAGCAAACTTTTGTGTCTCCGAAGGATTTTGGGCCGCTGAATCCGAATCGGGGCTCAGATTTGCTCTAACACGTCACAATTTTGTGCTATACCTCAATTTATAGGGCAAAATATGCGATTTTGGGCTTATTTGACTGCAAGCCATTAAGCAAGGAAATATTTTTTTTAAGCAACCAAAAGGTTAATTGGTCAATTAACATCTAAATTAACGACTCATGCAAAATATTTCGTTTTATCTAATCAAATTTGATAGATTTAAGCATTTTATGTTAGTATGAAAACTTGCATGCAACTTTTGGAGGGTGACTTGTATGGGAAATATCGTACCTATCATAAATCGCTTAAAACTATCAAATTCGACTTGGTAAAACGAAATATTTTGCATAAGTCGTTAATTTAGATGTTAATTGACCAATTAATCTTTTGATTGCTTGAAAAAAATATTTCCTTGCTTAATGGCTTGCAGTCAAAAAAGCCAAAAATCGCATATTTTGCCCTATAAATTGAGGTATAGCACAAAATTGTGACGTGTTAGAGCAAATCTGAGCTCGGATTCGGATTCAGCGGCCCAAAACCCTTCGGAGACACATAAGTTTGCTCTTGAGACAGACAAAAAGTTATTTTTTGTTACGCTGTGTAATTTAACACAGAAGCCGTCATTGAACAACAAGGCTAATAAGGATTACAAAGCTTGAAAAAAATCAAACACTTGGTTCGCTTTGGCTGATCGAAAAATGGCGTTTTCACGAAAACCATGCTAGAGAAGAATGTTTAGAACTTGATTCAGACTTAACGACTGACCTTCAGCTAAATAAAATGATTTAGAGGTAAAGTGCTAGGTTATCACTTAAAGGATCCAAGTTCGAATCTCTTTAATATTTTCGAATTTTTTTTTGTCTTAGTTCACTTTGGCAGATCATTTTCATGGTTTTCTTCGACCAGTACACAAATTGCTCCATTTTCACATCTCAGGACCTCAGGACATGCAAGGACATCATTTTACATAATCACTCTTGCTCTGTGCCTGCACATGCACCGCCTATAAAAAATCAGAGGTGGGAAGGGCTGAGCTGGGAGGGCTTCCGCCGTTCATATTTCAAACTATTTTGAAACCTCCATGCTACCATAATATACGCGTCCTCTCTAATTCATGTAGAAAATTGTGAGTGATATCGATTTCAACTTCATAGATGATGAAAAATCGAGTTTTTTTTACAATCCGAATGGTTTTCTATGAAACAACGAAACACAGTCAGCCACACTGAACTATAAGCCATATTCCAATGTTTTTGTTCAGCCAGAGTGAACTGAGTGCGAAGTACGAAAAAATTAAATGTAATTATATCAATGATTTCAAATAATTTACATGTATTCTTCGTCTCTGATGATTAATAAAGGCTTGTAAGTCACATGTGTGTGGAAAAGTTTCAAATAATCTTAGCTGTTGTTTATATGTGAGTGGTTGAACTTTAAGCTTAATTATCTCGGAATAAAGTTTTTGGCGCTTAGTTCGGTTTAGCAGAACCCCGGCCATTTATGAGTCATTGAAATACTTCAACATGCTAAAAACACTATTTGAACCGCATTTCTCAATAGTGGTGCCCGCCAATAGAATGATAATTATGTTTTATGAAAGAGGATAACAAATTCGACCATTTAAATCCAATTAATCGGCGCCTGTAACCATTGAGGACTAGTGCGCACCAGTGAGACACTAATTCTCTGACGGGTGAAGCACAAGCAATGCGACCGGGTGGGAGACTACCGAGTGCTACGATGAGCGGAAAAGTTTTTAAAAAGAACCGAGTTATTAGAAAAATGTATGAAACGGTTGAAGTGACTCATTCAAATGCTGCATGAAAGTGTATCATTGAAACGAAATTGTACGTCCCTGGTAGCAGCACAGTACTAGATGTCCTCTCGTTGTAATCCATTCATTAGAAGACAATTAACTTTGCTCTCAATTGCTTGATAAGCTACACACTGACGCACAACGATTTCACGCCGAAAGTTCGGCGCATACGTCTATGGAGTGCAAGGGAGCTTTTAGGATCCTTCAGAGAGGATGCGGGACGTTTCAGAGGTTGCTTGGGGCTTCAGGGGGCCTTTTAAGAGGTTGCGTGAGGCTTTCGTGAAAGACCCCACTCCTCCCGAAAACGGCACTGAAACCTCAGACATAATCGTAGCGGTGAAATGGTCATTGAGCTTGGAAAAGACACCATGTATAAGAGCCTACAAGTGTCAGGCAAAGGAATAGAATAACGGTGAAAGCTCTCACTGCTTTACTGTTTTAATACTCTCCAGTATTAAAACCTAGATGAGATTACGGATGCAAAGAAGCTGGTCATGGCACTACGGCAATAGAGAACAGGTGGCCTTGATTCGGCTACTAGTGACGACCAATGCCAATGCATTCGTTTCGTTAAAGCACGGAAGCTTAAGATGTGATGGTCTGTGTACATGCTCAACGAAGTGATTCAACCGGAACATAAGTCTTCGAACTGCAAAGCCCCAGACAGAATCAAGCTGTGCATGTATCGCAGTTGAACCGCCTAGAAACTGCTGTGTCAGGTAGTTATCGAGCGTGGGACGGATATTGCCATCATATCGGATCCATACCGTGTATTCGACGGTGAAATGGACAACAAGGGTAAGTACCCTGTCAAGGAGTTGGAGTCTACATCTTACGTGGGTCTCGTGGTCCCTAAAATCGGCGAAGTCTTCTTCTGTTGTTGTTTTGCACCTCCTTGGTGGTCGATAGATCAGTTCTCCCAGATGCTTATCTGTTGACGGCTGAGCTGACAGGGCAGGAGATGCTGGATACGATCAACGAGCGGCTTTTCGCGCATCATGACCCGAGTTCTTGGTGTCCTGTCGTAGAACTCCATGAGGCCTAGGGTGGCGATGAGAGAAGGGTCCCCAATGAGGAACATGCGCGGATAGCAAAAATGTTTTAGTCTAGGGTACGTCTCAGGTTCGGATGGAATTCTTAAAAAGGCCTTAAAAAGCTTTGTAGAAATGCCTGGATGAGGGTGATTTCCCAGAGGTTTGGAAACGGTAGAGCCTGGTCCTATGTCCAAAGGCGAAGAAACCACCCGGTGACCCGTCGGCATACAGACCAACATGCTTGCTCGGTACGTTAGGGCTCGAGAGGATCATTCTAAACAGACTGTTGTAGATGGCCTCTCGAGTAACCAGTTCGGCTTCCGGTAGAGAAGGTCGGCCGTATGCCTTGCCATAGACGCGATCTTGTTGATTACGAAAACCGACGAGATAGCTCTCCTGTGTAAGAGGAGGAGAAGGACGTGGATGATACGACGCTGGACGTAGAGATGGAGTTAATCGCCCACATTATCTAAGAACTACAGAGAAAGTGCATGTGGGCTGGAGGAGTAGCGATGTCAGTCGCCTTAGGATTCGGAAGACGGTTACCCAGGTGTCATGTGGTATGTCTTTGTAGTGCTGGCAGCCTACTAGTTTTGATCCGAATCCATGGTTTAGAATGGGGTCGTCGGAAAGGTCTACGGTAGACAAAGTCCCCATGTCAGCATATCCTTCTGCGTTGCAAGCGCATTGGCCTTACAGAGAGATTAAATTATGATGATGCGTGAGTTCTTGATATTTCAGTGCAGTTGCAATACAAGAGCGTGTCACAAAGTTCGTAGATGTTGGATTAGGTCCTCAAGATTAGGGATGCGAAGAAATACCTGCTGGTGGCTCCACTGTGACGAAAGGGTTGACCACAATGGTATTGTTGTAGGGAAAGTAGTCCCTTCTCGCTACTTTAAATGCTTTGATTCGGGAAAGGTATTTCTATATTAGGTTTTTGAATAATTGTCAGCTTTGATATGTACCTTCTGCAAGCCTTATCCTTCCCAGAAAATAAGAACACAGTCCACGCTATATACAACTATGTACTACAGATAAGATTATTTAAAATAGATTATATTAGTAATAGCGATTTCTATACCACGGTTCAACTCACTTTATGTCTACCGCTATTTATTTGCTGTCGAAGAGCTAATTTTTTGAGCGTTCCTTTCCACAATATGCTAACCGTATCTCTAGCGATTTAGATATCTTGTGTTTAACCCAATTACCCAATTGGGTAACCCAATTAATCAACATCCCTTGCAATTGGTCATAAACTATAATTAAACGATCTCATCTTCAAGATCGATCATCACATACAACTGTTACTTATGTACTATAAAAACATCATCGACAGATTCGGAACACCTGCCTATTAGCCCTAACAAACCCCACCAGTCGATCCATCACCCAGTTTCAGTTTGTTTTATAACATGCGTAACCTATTTTGACAAGGAACTACCGCAACAAACAAACCAGACCGAGAAGATGGATGCTCGAGTTGCTTCTTCTAGCCGGCTACGCGACGTGTCTGAGAGTTATGGTATTACTCACTGGGCATAAATAAAGCTGTTGAATGTTTGCGCGAAGTGTAACTAGAGATGCGTCCCTTCCTTGCATTTCAATTGATGTTTGTGTGTGATGTCACACCAACTTACATGCATCGAGTGCAGTTGCAAACACGCACCAGGGCGCTGGCCACTATCGCGTATATCTGCCATGCCATCGTCGAGTGGTTGTGTTTTACTTAGACGTAGGCCTAGTCTAGCTAGGTACTAGCGATGAAACTGGCAGAATTAGCGGATTTATTGCACCGCGCGCAGGAATATGCTGTTCATTGAGTGGACCCAAACGGAGCGGGTGAAAATCTATTTCTAGGTCAGATTTTACTGTCAAGGTGGTTTCCATTCAGTTCGGATGCCAATGACCGGTCACACACTTTATGTCATAGCTGCTTGGGTTAATAATTTCGCTAGTCTTTTCGTTGCGTCGTCAGTTGTGCGTCCACGGAATTGAGGAAAGAACGAAACGAGACAGCCGTGTCAACGCAATTTGACATGCTACGCACCATGTTAGCTGGCAGCTTTACGATTATATGCATCATCATCACCATGAGAGCGTACATTTTTAATCTTTTTCAAATTGATATGACCATTTCAAAAATCTAGGACACATTCTACCGTGACGTTATAACGTTTTGACGCCTTTTCAGTCAGATTTTCCACTATAACTCGTAAATTCGACCGTAAACCGTCACGCTACTAATTCCCATTTTTAACATACTTTTCCGATGAAAACTTACTGTTCAACAGATCATACTTATTGAAAATTTTACAAGGAATCCGAATATTCAATCATATTTGAGGATTTACGGTCGAATTTACGAGTTATAGTGGAAAATCTGACTGAAAAGGCGTCAAAACGTTGTAACGTCACGGTAGAATGTGTCCTAGAGCAGATAAAAAAGAAGTATCTAAATATATATTCAGCCGTTCCATGAAAAAAGAATATATATTCGAAAATAATATTGCTCAAATTAAGTAGGAATGATCTTTACCAAAAATAATTAGACCCGTATATTTTTGTTTCATCATTAGGTAGATCAAAAATCAAGACTTTTCAAAACTCCAAATTTATAATAAATCATAACTTCTGTACCAATAGACCAATTTGCAATCGATTATCACAAATGGAAAAGTTATTAGTTCTAGATTTAAGAAAAAAAAATATCGCGAACAAACTTTAGTAAACGTCAATATTCAAAAAATGGTCAAATTATCAGTATTTTTTGTTTTTTTTTTTTTTTTACAATGTTGGACCACAACGACTTTATTTCATATTTTTTTTACGAAAGTTTAAATATTTTTACAAAATGTTCATATTTGCATGGAATGACCATAGGGGCTGTCCATTAATTACGTAAGGGTTTATGGAGGGAGGGGGTTTTGAGAAATCTTACGCGCCATACAAATAAAATTGGGTTGTCATACAAAAAATCTTACAAGGGGGGGAGGGGGTATCGAAAAATCGCAAAAAATCCCTTACGTAATTAATGGACAGCCCCATACGGATTGTTCGAAGGAAAAAGTGAAAAATGACGCGTGTTTGGGGCAGTAGTGAAGGGGATCTCGATCAGCTGGCATTGTTCGAAGAAAAAATGAAAAATGATACGTGTTTGGGGTAGTTGCGATGTTGGGATCTCGATCGGGTTGCATTGTTCGGCGAAAAAAAAACGAAAAGTTACGCGTGTTTGAGGCAGTTGCACTCGTGAAGTGATAAAAATAGATGCACACTTGGTAGCAAACAGTAGGAGTTAAGGAGTGGTTGTGGTCATCCGACGACATGGAACAGGGTGAAATCATTCCGAGTTTTTTTCTTTACATTCTAGAAGAAGTTGGGGTAATTTCGCCAATGCGTTTTCATGAGGAATCCTGGAATCTGTAATATCTGTAAATTAATCTTGTAGCTCTGGTGCAGGCATAATATTGAAGCGATAAAAATGTTAAAAGAAAGTGATTGCAGTTCACAACAATCATTGAGCAAAATCAAAATAATTGGCTAGGTAATTAAGCCGGCCGAATTCGAAAATTTCTATATAAGCTTGAAAGTTTATTCTCCGTATACTCTAAGTACAATACTGTGGGAAACGCGCGGCTATTTCCGTGAGTCGGTCGGTTTTCTCGGTAGGGAGATGGGGACGCAAATATTGAATGCGAAATCAGAAGTGCGCGATAACTTTCGTAAGAAAGTCGGTTTTCACGGTTGTGTAAACCATCAATGCGGTGACGCGTTTAATATACAACGATCGTTGACGTATGTGCATTACCCTTACTATCGCGACCAAATAAATCATGTATTGTCATGTATTTTCATATAATTAGTGGATCATATCACCTACCAAAGGTGGCCCCACGATCCACACATTAGCCTACCCTACTAACGAATTAAAAAAGACTTATACTTCTTCCCGAGACAACTGCGGGGATGCTGTGGATTCCACGGTTTCTAATAACAACGGTTGTCGAGCTAACATTCCTTCCCCTTTCCCGATGACCGTACCCAAGTAACATTTTAAGTTTTGTACGGCTCTACAAGAGATCTTCATGACCAATTTTATAAAACTTGCAATAAAACTGAATCATACATCAAAACCTCTTGATAACCTCTCTAAGAGCATCCGGCTAAGTGGACCACTCTTGGAGAGGTTTTGCAAATCGCATTAAGAGTAGCAATAAACCCGTTTCAAAACCTAGTTGAGAAATTCTCGATTGTTGTTGTTTTTTTTTTCAACAAAAACTATGACAGCTCAAGATGCAGAGAAGCATCTTCGATGGCACGTTAAATTTAGGAGGATACATCATTCGTAAATAGAAAGCGATTATTTCAAAGCATTATTTTAGTAGTTATTGTGCTGGTAGGCTTATGCGCATTCGAATTTACCGTGGGGTTGCAGAATCATAAAACTAATGCGCTTCGAAAATAGTGAATATTATCATCTTGGAATGAAATAAATCAATTTGTGAATTTAGTAAAACTATGTCGAATCACAAGGAAACTCAGCAGAGAGAGTTTGTTCATGTGAGCATGTTATGGAAATGGTGGCAAACTATAGCTATCAATTGATTGCTAATTTGAGTAAATTGAACTATTTTCCATTCACGTTAGCTAATTCTTCAATATGGCGACAACCATAATCAGCGAAAATAAAACAAAAGCAAGTTTACTTTTATGGTGACCGCAATATTTTTTTTGTCTGTATTAACGAGATTTTTAGCCCTAGGCTAGTTCATCTCGGGACCCACGCTTTACTTCCCTTCCGAGGGAAGAACTCACATTTTGTGAGTTTGTCGGGAGTGGGATTCGATCCCAGGTCCTCGGCGTGATAGTCACGTGTTTTAACCATCACACCCGTTCCGCTCCGCTACCGCAATAAACCTAGCAGTGTCGTAGTTCTGCTTTTCCATCAACAGATGTCGTTAGTAATCGAACGGATCGCCATCTGTGAGAGTTTTAACAGTTTTATTGTGGTGATAATGATTGCCAGAAGGTTTACATATAGGAAAGTTTTGTTTACTCTTAAAATCTGTCTTTATGAATATCTTCAAGTACACTATAAAACATTTTATCAATGGTTTTCTTAAAAGCAGTAATAAAACTGTGAGTTTTAATTATTACTGTGATAAAACTCTAATAAAAATCAAAGAAAACCAATCAGCAATGAAATTGTTACTTGGGTAAGGACGTGGCCAACGCCACTTAAAATATTGAACTCTCGAATTGTGCACGTTGAGAGTGTGTAGATAGTCCCAAGCACCATTCATTGGATCTCTGTGCAACTTCGATTTTTTCTGGTCAATCACAGACTACCAACTTCGATGTGAACGGTTTTCTTTGCTTTGTTTTGCATATTTGTATGGAATGACCATACGTCTCCATCACTTTAAAATAACCGGTAATTATATTCATTATTTTTTATATTTTTTATGTATACTGTAACAGTCATGGGTGGGTTACTAGGTGAACTTCAGTTAGTAAAAAATATCAGCGAACTCGCCTGCTACAGAGTGATAATCCTCCTTGAATTTCTTCAGGCATTCCTTCAGAAGTGCCTTCAGAGATTGATGGTCAAGCTCTTTCTAAGATTTTTCTGGAGGTTCCTTCGAGAGAATCCTAATGAAATCCTTTTAATTCCTGCAGAAGCTCCTTCAAGGATTCCTTTAGAAGTTCCTGATCGAATACCTTCTTGAGTTCCTTCTGAGTTTCCTCCAAGATTTTCCAAGAATGACCAGGAGTTGCTTCTGGAAATAATTCAAGAGTTCATTCCAAAATTCCTGTCAATCTCAGAGAGAAATGCAAGAAAAAACTCCTTGAAAAATCACAGAAGAAACTGCCAAAGGAATACTCTAAAAAAGGAAATCCTTAAAGGAACTTCTCCAATAATCCAAGAAGAAACTTCTTTAGGATTCCAAGAATCAATTCTCGAATTCTCCAGAGAAATCTTAGAAAGAAATTTTAGATCAAACTCTGAAGGCACTTCTGAAGGAATTTCAGAAGCAGCTCCTCAAAGTATCTCAGAAAAAATTCTAGGAGAAATCTAAGCAAAAAGTTCCGTAAGTATATAAGAAGAATTAATGGAATAATTCACAAGAAACTTATGATGGAATGTCTGAATAAATTCACGGAGGATTACCATTTTGTAATATGTAGGTGCATTCGTTGGTATATTTTTACTAAATGAAGTTCACCTAGTAATCCATGTTTGTTACAGTATATATATAAAAAAATTCCGGATATTTTAAAGTGATAGAGACATATGGTCATATCATACAAATATGAGAACAAATTTTAAAATTTTCAAAAAACAAAATGCAGCTCCAAAACATTTTGAGAATAGTTCTAATTTTTTGATATGTTATGTACAAATAGTTAAACTTTCGTTTTAAAAAATATAGTTGTTGTGCTCCAACATTGTGAAAATAAAAAAAAAATACAGATATTTTGACCATTTTTGGATATTGACATTTGCTAAAGTTTTTTTGCGCTGTTTTTTCTATAATCTAGAATAAATAATCTTCACATTTGTAGAAATCGTTCTATTGTTTCAAAAGTTATGATTTTTTGAAAATTTGGAGTTTTGAAAAATCTTGATTTTTTGGACCACTTTATCATAAAATTGGTCACCCTAATGGCAAAACAAAAAATTACAGATCTTATTTTTTTTTAAAGATCGTTCCTACCAAATTTAAGCAATGTCGGAGCACTTTTATTTTCGAATCTATTCTTTTTCTTCAAGAAATGGCTGTAAAAGAGTAGGTATTTTAAATTGCAGATTTTGATAAATACTAGGGATTTTGAGAACTCTAATTTTGAAATATTTTTGGTATTGAAAAAAGCCGAGAAACTTTCTCGAATACAACATAAAGCTAAAGTAACTGTATGGGTGCGAACATTTTGTCCAGCTAGATGCGGCCCTGGATCAATTTGCCATGGGTCGTTTAATGGATGCATATGCAAGGTGAGCTCGTTCTATACTTGTTTTTTTTTTTCATGAAAATAACACAATGTGACTAGGCATTTATATTTTAGACAGATTTGTTTATTCGACATAAGGAGGCTTTGTAGACCAAATTGCTTGAAACTTGTCGGTATAATTCAGTTTAGTAGGGAATGTTTTAACGTCAGCATTAAGTTCAACAAGTTTAAAAGAATATGGTGGAAGAAAGTGTGTTGAGATTACTGTGAAAATGATGTGACACAATTTGCGGGTTGCCGTTTTATACGCATAAACTTTATGTTATGAGTAAGTACGAAAAACAGCAAATGCATGTCCTAATCAAATTTTCAAAACTCACCTGTCATACATAGCAGCACTGCCATTCCAATGATTGTCCTTCGAGTTGGAAAATATGATCCCGCCTTAGCCATTGTCGGTTCTTCTTTTCTTCTAAGAAATCAACAGGCAACAATAACTTTGTCACACCGGAGAAGATCTATTGATATTCCACTACCGTCGTTTATGGCAACTGCGTAGGACACTTTTCTGCTCACTGACCACTGATACAGGGCGCCAATCACATAAACACTGTCGCCCACCTCACACCACACACCGGGTATCCCGGACCCGGTTAACAATGGAACACGCCAGACAAATTTGTCGCGTTCCTACGCCCCTCGAAATCACTCCTCACTTGCTCAAATCACTTTGTTTCGTAGTAGGTTTTTCGGCTTGTTCTTGTTCGCTTTATTTGTCACAGTTGATTTATTGGGAACGCTGCGTGTGTGCCATCTGTATTAAGATATGGTAAATCTGGTTCCGAATGGTAGTCAGTGGCGCGAGCTCCTAACGATGCGTGCGAAAATATTTTTATTAGACATGCGACGATTCATCACCTACCACATTGTGTGTTTGGCGGGGGTGAAGAAGTCTCTCGCGAATCTAGTGTTGCTACGACATCATTGGCTTGGGGTTTGCGGTTAGGGGCGCGAGAAGATTGATGGGGTGGAGATGCTTTCCGTGTGGGGCCGGTGATTAAGACGAAATCTTTATTGATTGAAACTACTCGTAACTTAATGAAAAATATATGCATGCTGATGTTTTTCGTTGGCTATCCAAATATTTGGCAATTATGATAAGTATCATATTACTACAAATAACAAGTTTAAAACGAGTTTGAACGATATGTAAAACGATGTGCTTCCACTAGTGTTTATAAATTTCATGGTTAACATACATTCATAGGAACCAACTTGTGACGTAGTTCATTGGTTTCATCAACGCTAGAAAATTTTCCAGCTTTCGTGGAAACAATGCGTGGAAGATAGGGAAGAAATTTACTTCATCATATGTGCTAATTCCCGTCATATCAGATGGATAATAGCCAAATAATTAAAGAAATTCCAACGTACATTTGCCAATGACTCATTAGATGGAAGCAAAAGGATGTAGACTACCAAAATTTTACGTTTCAATTTTACTCCACTTACGGCTTCAAAATTTATCTCGTTTTACGTATGCCGAAGGTAACCACACCAAAGCTGCAGCTAGCCGAATTGTTCTCCATACCCGTTAAATTTTCACTTCGCCATCTTACCTCATTATAGCGACGGCCTGTATGAAGAATGCAAGTTCAAAAACGGTAAATCGAATAGCATGGTCGAGAATGAGAACCGTGTCCGTCTGAATATATCGCATCCAATGGGTGAGGATAGATTGTAGAGAAGGTTCCACGTACCAAATCAAGCGTGGAATGTCCTGGATCTCTATTCCTCTGAAAATGCATCTTCAGTTGTATTGTTCCGAGTACATCCTTGCCGAAATCTCCCTGAAGATTGTTCATATACTCATATATACTAGGCTGCGACTTATTTTTCAAAAGTTGTTGAAACCTGGAATTCGTAAGCTCTTTTGAATTCAAATGACACAAAAAGAGAAACCTCTGAGTTTAAGCCAAAAATATTGAGATTTAGAGGTCGCGCAATCGCTTCAAAGTCGAATTTTCGAGTAATAAAAAGGTGTTTTCACTTCAAGTGCCATAACTTTCTCAATTTTCAACCGATTTTCAATCTTTTTTATGAATTTCTCACAAATTAAATTTCGAATAAACTCGTAGAACATATTTTTTTCCAAAGTCACGCAAAATATGAGTTTTTGAAGATTTAATTCTTTTTTTTTTCTATTTACAAAAAAAAATAATTTATGAGTCCTATAACTTTTTAACCGTTTGACCAATTTTAAATTTTTTAGCTTGCTTTTGTAGATATTTTTATTGCCTATCTTTGTCCTAAACAAACTTTTCATCCATGTAGTCATTTTTATGATACTTTTCACCAAAAACTGCCAAAATATGCCTTAAAACTTGACTTTTTCATGCAAAATTGGAGTTTTTGACGATTATTCGCAATTTTTTACTCATAACCAGATACTTAGCCTTATATTTAGGAATATGGAACACATTGGAGGATTTTTTTTTCAATTTTTTTTTTCTCGCATTTCGAACATGACAATATTTTTTGATTCAGAACACTCCAAAAACTGAAGTTTAAGGCTTCCATATGATTATAGAGATTATTTTTTTTTACTTTGAGCCCCAAACTAAGCATGAAAACTATTGAATTTTTGCCAAAATTCTGATTTTTCCAATAAAATACGTGTTTCTGAACGGTTTTTGGCATTTATCTATTTTAAAACGTTTTTTTAAGTTACAGTTTATTCACAGCATTCTTAGGCAATAAAAAAAGCAAGCTAAAAAAAAATCAAAATTCGTCAAACGGTTGAAAAGTTATAGAACTCTAAAGTTGAAAATGTTTGTAAAAAGAAGAAAAAAATGAATTATATTTTCAAAAACTCATATTTTGCGTGGAAAAAAATGATGTTCTACGAGTTTATTCGAAATTTAATTTGTGAGAAATTCATAAAAAAAGATTGAAAATCGGTTGAAAATTGAGAAAGTTATGGCACTTGAAGTGAAAACACCTTTTTATTACTCGAAAATTCGACTTTGAAGCGATTGCGCGACTTTTAAATCTCAATATTTTTGGCTTAAACTCAGAGGTTTTTCTTTTTGTGTCATTTGAATCCAAAAGAGCATACGAATTCCAGGTTTTAACAACTTTTGAAAAATAAGCCGCAGCCTAATATATACTCATCTCAGAGCATAATCCTTTAGAAATGGCAATTGACATATTCCCGGGAGGACCCTTGGAATAATTTTTAAAGGTATTCTCGTAAAAGCCCTGAAATTACCACTAGAGGAAAACCTCGAGATACCTTGTGGGAATTCCTGAAGGGAATGCCTGGAAAAAAATAATTGACATATTTCCTGCAGATATTTTCGGAAAGCTTTCAAATAATTCAAAAATTATTCAAAAATAATTATCTGGAGGAATTTAAGAAGGAATTCCCAGAGGGATTCCTGGTGCATTTCTCAAAGAAATTCCGAGAGGAATCCCTTCCGAAAGTTCTTTGGGTGAATTTCTGAAGGATCCCCTGGAGAAATGTCTGAAAGCACTTCTAGCATGTAAGTACTTATATGTTTAACCCTAGTAGGATGTTGGGGTCGATATGACCCCAGGCAGGCTCGCTGAGCGTTCAGTACGCTATCGTGGTGCATCTAGCGTAACATCATATGAGGGTAAAAGCAAGTCACAGTGACTTCTGCGCAACCAAAACCTGGACCAAAAAAAAAACATGCGTGTTGCTTGGAAGAATCTCTGGAGGATTTATTGTCTCACTTATTGTGAGAATGCCCGTGTTAAGTTCTAAAGAAACTGCTGGAGGGATTCCCGAAATAAATCCTGGATAATTTCCTGGTTCTTGTATGCATCCTTTTCAAATTATCTTCCAATACAATTCGCTGGGGCAATTTTTCTAGAAATGCTTAAAGTAATTTAAAATTTTTCAGGTAATCCTGGAGAAATTTTTGGGAACACCCCTGGAAAAGATGATTGAAGGATTTCCTGAGAAATTCCTGAAGCAATCGTTGGAAGATTTCCATGGAGCAATCCGTGGAAGAATTTCTAGAATCCCTTAAGAAATACTTGGATGAAAATCCCTGAAAGAATTTCTACAGGAATGCCTGGGGGAATTCCCGTAGAAATCCCTGGAGAAATTTCTGGAAGTATACCTGGAGGAACTCCCAGATAAATTCTGGGAGTGCCCGTGTAGCTGCCGGCTTAGAATAGCACTACGGACCACCAGTTCCGGGGGTAAAAGTCCACCAAACAGATAACCCCAATCCAAGGTGTCAGGCGACCCGTGCTGAGGGATGAATGGTTGAGGGGGTTTAAAAGATGCTCGATCTTTAACGGAGCCCGTAGCGTGGGTAGATCGCCTTTTTGGGTTGCGTTGCGGTGATAGATCTACCAAACCGAAATCTAGTGTCGTCCTATTTTTCAATTTTGGAATATGTGTTCTTGTAATTCAAGGAGTTATAGCATTTAGTCCTACTACTGGTGTTTTGGTGACTTCCAGTTTTTGAATAAAATTGAGTTTACCATCTTTACTTTGCATATAGTTAAAAACCTCATCATCTGAGGCTTAACTCAATGCAAAGGAAATCAAATTGGGTTAGGGATCCATGTATGTACTAACTCTTCGAAGACTGGAAAGTGCTAGTACGCAAGGAACATACTAGAATCCTTATTACTGAACACATGTTCCATTATTGGAATGATATTGCTGCTAATGTTAAAACCCGGGTCCTAAACTTCCTACTGGGGAAAATTTAGCAGTGAAACAAGAGTGATGCTAGGTTTCCGATGCATGGCCAATATCAGTACTCTTGTTTTGTTTTCTAAGAAAACAAAACAAAAACTGTATCAAAATCGATACTTTATTGCCCCTCAATGGCAATTGAGTAATGCGACATGCACTACAGTAAGGATACGGGTAATGTCACAATAGATCTAAAAACTGGTCGCAGTGACAAACCCGAACAGGAATAAAAAAAAAATCTGGGAGGAATCCGTAGAGAAATTTCTGAGGAAAACTCTTGAGGAATTCCTAGAGGAAATCCTAGAGGAGTTTCTGAAGGAATCTTTGGAGGAATCCGTGGAAGTTTTCTTGGAGAAATCCCTGAAGCAATTCCTGGCAAAATCTCTAGAGAGACCTTGGAGGAATACCAGGAGGAACTTCTCGACAAATTCCTGGATGAATTACTGGAGCAATCCTCGGAAGAATTCCTGAAGAAATCTCTGAAGAAATTTCTGCAGAAATCTCCAGAGGAATTATCCTTGGAATAAAATCTGTAAAAATTCCTTGATAAATATCAGGTGGATTTCCCGGAAGAATCCTTGGAAGAATCCCTGGGGGAATTCCTGGAGAAGTCCGTGGAGAAATTCCTGAAGTAATTCCTGCATGAATGCCTGGAGAAATCTCTGAAAAAATCCTGAAGGTATTCCTGAAGAAATTCCTGGAAGAAATTTTAATGGAATCCCTACCTAGAGGATTTCCCGGAACATTTCCAAGATGAATTGCTAACATAATTTCTGAAGGATGCCATAGATCAATTCCTGGAGAAATTCCTGGAAGAATTTCTAAAAAAATCCTAGGGTAATTCCTGGAGGAGTTCCTGAAGAAATTCTTGGGTAAAACCCTGGAGGAATCCCTGTAGGTATTCCTGTGGGCATTGCTGGAGGAATCCCTGAAGGAATTCCTAGAGGAATCTCTAGAGGAATTTTGGGAGAAATTCCTGGAGAAATTTCCGAAAAAATCTCATGAGAAATTCTTGGAAGAGTTCCTAGAGGAATTTCTGGAGGAATTGTTGGAGAAATCCTCGTAATAAATCCTGGAGGAATCTCTGGGGTAATTCGTGGAGAAGTCCCTGGAGCAATCCCTGAAGCAGTTTCTGGATGTATTCCTGGACGATAATCTGTAAAAGCCCCTGGAGGGATCCCTGAAAAATTCCAGAAGGTATTCCTAGAGAAAATCCTGGAAGAATTTCTTAAGGAATCCCTGATGGATTTCCTGGAGAAATGCGTGGAAGAGTTCCTGAAGTAATTCCTGGAGGAATTCCTGAAGGAATCGCTGAAAAAACTCCTGGAGGAATCTTTGCAAGAATCCAAGAAGGAATCCCTGGATAAATGCCTGTAATAATACCCAGGAGAATTCCTGGTGAAATTCTTGGAGGATTTCCTCTTTCCTGAATAAATCTTTGGAAGAATTCCAAATGGAATCCCTGAAAGAATTCCTCTAGGAATCCCTGGAAAAATCCATGGAACAATCCCTTGAAGAATTCTAGGATAAATTGGAAGGAATGCGTGGAGGAAACCCTGGAGGAATTCTTGGAAAAATCCCTGATAGAATTTCTGCTGGAAATCATGGGGGAATCCCTGGAGGATGCACCAGAAGTATGCCTGTAGTAGAATGGGTGACAAAACGTCGAAAGACAAAACGTCGAATGCCAAAACGTCGAAAGGACAAAACGTCGAAGGGACAAAACGTCGAAAGGACAAAACGTCGAAAAGTGTGTAACTATTCTCAGTTCAGTGTAGATTTTTTTTTTGAGATTTGTGTGAATCGATTTAATCCTGCTGATAGCCTGAGAGGGGTGGCAATACGGTAGATCCATCAAGATGGCAGGATGACGAACTAATTAACGGGGACACACTCATTATGTCTCATTATATCGGGTTACTGCCCAAGCGCTGAAGGTCAATGATTCATTTTGCACTCTATGATGCTTCAGACCCGAGTTGAAACCACCAGCTGTGTAAAGATTATTGTGTGAATACTTGGCATTGTTGTGCTAGTACCATATTCTGGAATACCGGATGAATTGCGGAGAAGGACAGCCGTAACCAAACCAGACACCCTTGAAGGAGTAATGCGCCCGATGATCCCCATCGCCTCCCTAAAGTTGCCAAAGATCCGGCCGACGATAGCTAGAGGCCGCCATCGTAGCCACCCTGAAGGAAGTTATGACGTAATGCTGAACATTTGTGGAAGGTGCCACTAGCATTGTGCCACTCGCAGTGTTGCATTTGAACGCGATCAATTTCCGTTGAAGTTCAAAAACGGCACGCTACGATCAAACATATTTGAACATTGTTCAGTTCAAAATTTGGAACGCACGTGAGCTCGAAAGTAAACGCAACTTGAGCAAGAACTGCACCCGCAGAATGCCAACATGCCAACATGGTACCCTGGTACCTGGTAAACTGAAATGGTCATGTTTCTACCATTTTTTCACCGATTCAAGCAATCTTGGGCTGATTTGATTCAGAAACTCACCCTCAATTGAGAGGGGGAACCGGTTCGGTCACAGTGGATTACCGGAAAATCCGGATTTCACTGTATGCCCGATGCCAAAATATCCCACTTCATTGTGGCGCATATTTTTGCGCAACAACGCATGTATGCAGATGCGTCACAAAGTCCTAGGGCAGCACCTTGGTCAGAACGCACATAAGATTTGATGACACATCCAAGCTCAGTTCATTTTTGGCTCGGGTTTAGTTCAATTGCAACACTGTGTGCCAGTAGAAGGTGCTCCAAATAAGTAAGAGAAGAAAAGGCCGGGAAATTCCGGGAATAAATAATGTTACATACCTACACTTAACGTGACGTGATGTGAGTTTTTATATACGACAGTGCGAATATTCCCTACCCGCGAAGAACTGGTCAAGAAACATGCCCACCCTGAGCTGTTGTTTCAGGAGCCTCAGGAAGGCTCCCCTCTGAACTAGTTGGCCGATACAAGTGAAAGAATGAGTATCCTTTAAAAGAATAAAGAATTCACTATTTGCTTAGATTACTCCTTTTCGACGTTTTGCCCTTTCGACGTTTTGTCCCTTTCGACGTTTTGGCATTCGACCTTTTGGCATTCGACGTTTTGTCTTTCGACGTTTTGTCCCTAAGCCCCTGTAGTAATTCCTGGAGGAATCTCAAGAAGAACTCCTGGAAACATTACTAGTGGAATTTCTGGAGGAATTTCTAGATGAACTCCTGGAGGAATTTTGAGAGGAATCCCTGCAGCAATTCCAGAGGAATCTCTGGAAAAAATCCTGGAAGAATTCCTGAAGACGTTTCTGGAGGAATTTCTAATGGAATTCATGGAGGAATCATACCTGCAGTTGGAATTCTTGAAGAGATCCTGAAGGAATATTTAGAAAAGTTTGTGGAGGAACTCCTTGAGGAATCCCTACAGTAGTCCCTGAAGAAATCCCTAAAGGAATTCCTGAAGAAACCCGGAATCAATTTTGGGAGGAATTCCTAAGGGAATTCATAAACAGTTTCTGGAGAAAGTTCTGGATTAGTTTCTGAATGAATAGCATTAAAGCATACAATGAAGAATCCCTGAAGGTGTTCAAAGAGTAGTTCTTGGGGAATCTTTGGAGGAATTTTTAAAATAGTTCCTGAGATTGTTCCTGAAAGAGTTACAGAATGAATTCCCGAGAGAATGGAAAAAATGTTTCGAAGAATCCCTGTAGGATTTGCTAGAGGAATGCAAGTAGGGATTCTCAGAGGAATCTCTAGAGAAACTCCTGAAGAAAAAGTTCTGGAGCTGATTTCGGCATATCTGGAAAATTTGGCATGTTGTTTTTGTAATCCATGAATAAACATTAAAAAATTTAGTCATTTAACCAAGCTTGTTATTTGATAAAATTCCATGATAAGATTGAAGTGGTTGTCTTGGAGAAATACTTGGTGAATTTTTTGGTGGTTTTCGTGTAGTAAAAGCTTGATTATTATAAAAAAAAGCCAAAATTATTAGAATATTTTATTTCTTGAGATATTTTTTCTGGAATTATTGATAATCGAGTTCGCTCGAATTGGAAAAAAATATGGTGACCATGGGGGGAGGGGGGTGGTGCACGTAGCACGTACCCCCCTGCCCAACTCTGGCTACAGTACACCCATGGTTCATCATAATCAACGAGATCCGGGTAGGTGCGATTGATCGTAAACCAAATCGTGGGTTGTTGTGGCAGCCCATTACCATGGAGCAGCTACATGACTTCGACTGGTTGGTGACGTTGCTCTCCTAGCTCAACGGTTCGCAATAAACTGTCGTTCGCATCAGACCCGAGTATCGTCGCTTATACTGAGTTGAGCTAATAAAGCTAAGTTTTACTTTCCCTACAACTCGAAGCACAATATCCAAAGCCGAAATCTTTCATAAAAGTATGATATGCAGAGCAAGCTCGATGATCTTACCAATCGCTCCTCGGCGGCAGGTCTTACCATCAACGTCAACAATACCAAATCGTTGGATTGGTCAACCCTTCCAGCTTCACGGTAGCTGGGCAAGCAGCAGATAATGTTGAAAGCTTCCAATAACTTGATAGGCAAATGGCGGCCGATGGTGGCTCCAAGATCGAAATAGGTGTACGGATCAAGAAGGCGAGGGCTGCTTTTGCAAGTTTAGGAAATGTATGGAAAAACAATCAGTCGACGCACCAAAATCCGAATTTTCAACTCGAACGTGAAATCTGTGCTGCTGTACACCAGTGAAACCTGGTGTGTATCAACGGAAAACACCCGAGCAGACGGGAATACCAACAGCATAATAAAATGTGTTATTTTGGCAAAATAACTGAGTAACGCGAAGAGTTATTTTCATGTTATTAACATAACATACCATGTAATTAACTTGTCTGTCATAAGCGGCAAAATAACAAAAATCATAACAAAAAAATGTTCCTGGAAGACCAGTTAAATAACAGCTTTTGTTAGTTTCATAACAACCTAATAACAGTGAATTTATACAATGTTTCAATAACAAATTTTGGAATTAAAAAGTTATTGATAACGATATGATGGATGCAAAATGAGTTATAATATCAGAATCACGGTAGGTATGTAACCCCTAAGTTCGAGCCATTTCAGAGGAAATAAATGAATTTCTGTTGGCTCCATTTTGAAAATAAAAAGTAATAAACAGCCATGACTAAAGGCCATAACCCACTATAACTTATAGGCCAGTCATTCAAAGAGAATGGCACGCTTCCAGTCTGCCTGGCCCAAACGGCCTTGAGATAATTTCAAAATTAATGTTGTTTATGAGTTATGGTGGAACATGGTTGTTCACTTTTAAATTTCCAAATAAGAACCAACAGAAATTCTAAATTTTTCCACTGATATGGATCGAACTAAATAGAAATAAAAATTACAAGTAATTCTTAGTTCCGTGTCAAAAGCTCAGCTTAACCGATTCATAGACACCGAAGATATGGCTCATAGACTCTAAACATGGCTTTTTCTAAGGAAATCAGCAAATGTTAACTTTTTCATTTCTTTTGCTGTAAATTTCGCATGGTGTAGTTGTGATTGCAAAACTTTATTGTTGTGCTATTGATGATCGAATAATGGTGCACTCTCAATAATACAATAATTACAGAACATATTCTACAACAAAACATTTTATCAAATTGTTATTTAAAAAAATATACCAATAGCAGGATCATTACAAAATAAGATTGCCCAACAAAACCTGTTATGGAAGCGTTATGTCTCAATAAGTTAATAATAACAAACCAAGATATAAAAACAGGTTTTGTGATTCAGTTGTTATTATTTTGATATTCTCCTCTGCTCGGGCACTCAACGGCTGCAGGTCTTTATCAATAGATGCCTGCGGTATATAATTCGTGCATAGTGGCCTCACAATTGGATCTCCAACGTGGAGCTTCATCATCGATGCCATCCAAAGCCGATAGTGACCGAAATTCGGGAGCGACATTCTACGCAGGGGCAAACGAAATCTGCAAGCAAGCGTTAGATTGGAATCCAGCAGGACTTCGCAGCAGAGGCAAACCCAGAGGCTCATGGCGGCGCAGCCACAACAACGAAAAAAGCAAGTAGACAGTAATTTGACCTGGTCACAGGTCAAGGCGTTGGCGGACAATCGCCCAGGATGGAGATCTTTCAATTTGGCCCTCTGCACGACCGTGGGTGCTCGAGATAGAAAGTAAGTAGTAATGTTTGGATAGCAGTGGACGCAGGTTGGCGTTCCAGGTTGTGTTTGATTCCTGAAGTATTTTAGAAGCGTTACCACAAAACCATAAGAACATCCTTATTAAGTTAGTAAAGCGGCTTTCAACAAATACAGTCAATACAAATCTAAAAATTGATCTGCATGCCTATAGCGCCAAATCCACCCCTCCCCCTGAAATATTGTCACTTATATATGAAAGAGTAGACATTTATAACCAATTACATAAAACTTGAAATTGTTCTGGTCGTAAAAAACCGGCCGTTAATTCGTCTGAGAAACAAGATCAACTATCACTTCTTTATCGACTATATAATTACCACCTCTCTGTTACTGCGCGCAGAAGTGCATAAACTCATTAGCCAACAAAAGTTAATGCTTTCAATAAAACTAAAAACGTGATACGTTATTTGTTTTTCAAAAGTACATCTTACTCTTTGCTGCAGTATTCCTACCATTTCATTCAACAGAATCTTCGACGATAAGATATCTCCGACTGTGTGAAACAAAAGTCTTGTTTATATTGCCATAAAATCATCATATTGTGCTGAAATGGCATCGTTGCACAAGATGGGTCAATAAATGCAAAAATATGCAAAAACTCCGTAAAACGTTGCACGGGTTGTGTCCTGATAGTGCAAAAAAACATCATTCGCATTTTACGAAGATTTTACTATTCTTTATGACATTTGCATGCTCGTAAATTCCTTTCCATTGACGATATCGGATAATATCCTCGTTCGACGCCGATCGGATTACCATTATCCCGCTGGCGTTAATCCAATCCTATCCAATCTAGTGATATCCAATCACTTAAGTTTCGATTCGCAAAAAAAATGTATCCACTACTAATTGAGTCGTTCGGCGTGTTGCAACACAAATGATGATTGCTTAATTCGCGAGCTCAAATCGCACGCGCGATCCCGGATTATGAACTTGTAGTAAATTATAGTCACGTCCAGCGTGCCAAAAAAAATTTGGGAAAAAATAATTCAATCCATACCACTACCTAAGCCCCGACCCGACCGAACTAATCAAAATTCGCGACTTTATTGGTTGCGTTCGAAAGGGGGAGAAAGAACTATGGCTATGGCTTGCCAATTATACCTACAGGCGATTAGAAACGGCCATATTGGTACGTGCCTTGAATCGACAATGGCAGCTTTGCAGCCAGTTTTGGAGATCAAATTTAATCTCCCACGCGATAGCTGAACTAATCGTAGCAGCAGTTCAGTAATCAGCTCTCACCGACTGCCGCCTCCTGTTGTCATCGAAAGTTATGGGGATAATGCCATCCATTCTTTCTTTGATTCGGTGGCAGAGGTTTCTAATCTGTTTTATGTTGCTTTGCAATAGCCCAGTGCTTATCACTTTGACGCAGTGCTGTCATGGTAAAATCAGAGCTGGTTACTCATTTCCTAATTTCCTTATTTCCTAATTCCCCTGTAAATTGCAAATGCTCCATATAAAATCGAAAAGCGCTTCATAGAGAATAATTTTCATTCACATAATTTTTCTGTAATTATTATGAAAGGGACATTTTGCAGTAATTTTGTTTGTGAGTTTGACAAGAATTACGAATTCCTCCGAGAATTTTATTAGAATGTATGCCTTTCCACGTCTTCAGAATTTTCTCCAAGATTATCTGCAGGGACACCACCAGAAAATATTTCATGGGTTCTTTCGGGATTTATCAATTTTATTCCGAGTTTTTTTTTTATAGAAAGAAGACTTGTAGAATTTCCCAGAATGGATTTGAACAAGTTTCATCCAGGTATTTTTTAAGATGCATTCCTGCCAATTTCTTCGCAAATTTCTCCAGGGATTTTTTCATAGGATGTTCCAGCAATTCCTCCAATAATTTTCGTTTGGTCTTCTTCAGGAATTTCTCAAGAAATTTCTCTGAAGATTAATCTTGAAATAAGTCCACGGTTATTCTTTTCAGAAATGCCTTCAGGAATACCTCCTAGGCTTCCTTCAAGAAAGTTTTAGGGAATTCCATCAAGTAATGCTACGGAATTTTGTGCATATATTCCCCCACGTATTTCTTCCAACATTTCTGAAGGAATTCCTCAAGGAGTTTTTCTTTGGGAATTCTCATGACTTGCAAAGAAATTATTTTGGGAATTTCTTTGGGAAAGCCTTTTAAGTTTTCTTCAAAAGATGCAATTCCAGGAGCATTTTTTTCCGCAGAGATTCTGGCTTTCCTTCCGGAAAGCCGGATTTTTCCGGAAATTGTTCTAGGGTTACACTTTAGAAATTAGGACAATTTTCTGGAATCCTTTCAGAAATTATTGTTGGAATTTCTCCAAGGCTCCTCCAGGTATTACTCCACATATTCAGGGATTCTTTGGGGCATTTAGTAAGTTTTTCCTCTAGAAACATCTCTTCTGTATTCAAGAAGAGATTGTAAATTCTTCTGGAAGTTCCTCCAAGGTTTGCTTATGTTTGCTTATTGAAACCTCCAGGGATTCCCTCGGCAGCTTTTCCGGTGATGCTTCTGAATTTGTGCAGAGATTCTCCCAGCAATTTCTGTAGAAATTATCCTAGTTTCTATTCCGTCCCATTTTTCAAGACATTTTCCTATAAAAATCTGCAGAGGATTCTCCAGTTCTTGGAGATATTCAAAGATTCCTTCAAGAAATCATTGTATTTCAGAAATTGCATCAGCGGTTCTTTAATAAATTTCTTCCTTTTTTTGTTTCTGCTAGTTTTTCTTCAGAAACTTCTCCTTGTAATAGTTTAGGGATGTACTAATCCCTCCTTATTGAGGCATTTTGTCAAGAACTCCACCAGTATCTTCAAAATTTCTTCTAGGAATCTAGAAGAGATTCCTTAAGACAATCCTGTCTTTTTTCAGCAAAAACTACTGAAAACATCCTTCTGGGAATATCTGGACCAATTCCTGTAAGACTATTTGAAGGTATCCCAGGATATATATGTATCTGACGTAGCTGCAGGAGTAATTTCAAAACAAATCTGTGTAGTATTTTCTGCAGGAATCTCAAAATCAAATTCTCAAGGAACTCCTAGAGGAACCCTTAGAAAAATTGTGTAAGGAATCTCTGTTGGGTTTTTAAAGAATTTTTTGATGAATTTGGGTAATACTTCGCGAAAGAACTGCTGAAGAAATTTCTTGTTAAACTCATGAAGAAATTCCTGAAATTCCTGAAAAGTATCCAAAGATTTTTAAAGGTATCCCTGAGGGAATATCTAAATAAATCTTCAGTGGAATCCCTGTACAAATCTCAGAAAATACTTTTAAATAAATCTCGAAATCCTCGAACGAGTAACAGGAAAAACTTATGAAGAACATCTTGGAGAAACTCCTTACGAAAGCCTTTATAAAATTCATAAAAAAAGTTTGTTGGACATTTTTTTGGAAAAATCTTGGAGAAATTCTTGAATGAAATTCTTGGAGAACTTCCTGGAAGTGTTTCTGGAACTATCTGCTATCTATGGACGAATTTCTGAAGGAATTCCTGTAGGAAAGCCTGAAAAAAAAAACGTCCAGGTAAGCTTCCGTAAAGAACCATAGAAACAAATCTTGTGATATTCCTAAAGAAATTTCTTGTAAAAAATCCTTGCAATGTTTTTGAAATAAATTCCTTAAAGAATTCGTGGAGAAATTCTTAGAGTGTTGGAGAACGAATGTCGGAGTTTTTGCTGGGTAAATACGTGGAGGAATCTCTGCATGAACTCCTGCACGAATCTGTGGAAGAATTCTTTCTTGAACCACTGAAATTAATAATGCAAGAATCGTTGGATTCCTCCAGGACTTTCTAGATTTCTGGAGAATTATTGGAAACATTTCTGCGAGAATTTTCAATGGAATTCTTAGACCAATTCTTGAACAAATTTCTGGTGGATTTCTTAAAGAAATACTTGTACGAATTTCCACAGAAATCTCTGGATGATTTTCTGATGCATCTATGAAAGAATTTTTAAACGAATTCTTGTTGAAAATGTGAAGAATGGTAAAATTTTCGAAGGATTCGCTCAACGAATCCCCAGAAGAATTTCCAAAGTAATCCCTGGTGGAATTTCAGAATAATTTTTGAAGATTCCGCTGAAAGATACCTTGGTAGATTTTAAGAACGCATACCTGAACTAATTTCTGAAGGAACCCATAGCTCAATATCGGAAAAAAAACCTTGAAAACTCCTCAAAAGAATTCTAAGACAAATGTATGGAGGAGTGCCATGAAGGATTTCTGAAAGAGTGTACAGAGAAATTTCTAAAGGAATCCCTAGAAAAATATCCGAAGAAGATTTTGTAAAAATGTCTGGAGGTGTCTGTGGAAGATTTCCTAAAGAAATCCTTGGAGAAATTTCTGGTGGAATATTAAACTTTTGATATTCTGGAGGAATCGATGAAAGCATTTCTAAAGGTATCCGTGGTTGATAACTACGGTGATTCTCGAACGGATTTATGAAAGAATCTATGAAGGAATTTCTGAGGAAATCCATGGAAGCTTATCTAGAGAACTTCTTGGATAAATTTCCGGAGGATTCTCTAGAAGAAACTCTAGAGGATGGAAGGTTAATTTGAGAATTTCGGGGATGAACCAGCCTCGGGCTGAAAATCCCCATAATAAAGAGCCAATAATAATAATAATTAGAGAATTTTTACAGGAACCCATAGAGGAATCTCTCAAAAAACAGGAATCACTGAAGGTACCAGGAAAAATTTGAAAATTTGAAGACACAGAATGTTGATTATTTGGCAAGTTAAGTGATGAATTGTGAAAAAAAAATGCGTTCTGATGAGATCCGAACCCATGACTCCGTATTCTCTAGACCGGCGATTTAACCAACTAAGACAAAGAACACGTTACGATTCTGCGGAATAGAAACCAAAACACCATGGAAATTTTTGATTTATTATTATTTATTTATCTCAAGAGCTGGTTACTCAGTGAGTAACTTGGTGTAACCTTGATGACAGCTCTGCCTTGATGATGTCTGTTTTTAGTCTGTATTTTACTGCTTTGGAGTATTCCCAGCTCGAGAGAACTTTAGTGGACAATAATTCATGTCTGTTATGATTAAAAAATCATGAGTTCACAAATTCTAATCCATAATTTTATTTGAGCTTTTATCCTGGGCTTAATCACGGGAGCCATGGACTAACTTCCCTTACGAAGAACATTTTGAGAGCTTGTCGAGTGTGGAATTCGTACCCAGATCCATGAGGTGAAAAGCATGCACTTTAACCATCATACCAGGTGTACTCTATAAAGCAAAAGTTGTGAATTGCGAGTATGTTTCTTACGAAGTTGAGTTTCTGTTTTCTATGAGTTGTTTGTAGAGGAGCAATGTACTGTAGATGTAACTGGTGTGAACTGCCAGCGTATTGTAAATCACATTTAATATCTTCTCCCATTTGATGTTCTCTATATAGACCCGATGCTGCAGTGGCGGGTATTCAGCAATGTTTGCCAGAGACATCCGAAAGACTTCGATTGAAAAAATCACTTGAGGTTCGATGACAATTTTATTAACGAATATTTTGTTTGTTTCCCATCACAAAAACACAAAAATACCAACAATCTAAATCGTGAATGGTCATGTTTGAAATTCAACTTTTTCCAGTTATTCTGCGTGAAACGCGTCCATTGTTCTATCATTACGAACCCTCCCACCTCGCATTTTTTCTCTTCTCAGTGGACGAACGCAGTAGTAATACATAAACTCGGCCAAAGTCAGCATACTGGCACCCATCAGTAAAGCGAAAATCCCGCCAAACTTCGCGATCGCATCGGTGATTCCCATCATTTCACGCCTCCACATTGGCAGATAGTGACGCATTTTTAGTCCAACGAACATCACCGCCGGATCAACACTGGGAAGTCGTGTAATTGTAAATGAATGATCATCGCGCTCGAAAATCGATCAACTTACGAATCGTACTGCGGCAATCTCATGGCAGTCGCCATCTGGTGAAAGTTGAACGGAAACTGGGACATCTCGACGTCGAACTCCAGCGAATTGCACGGAGGCAAACAGTTGCATCTGTTTTCGAAGCGACCGGCCAAGGCGTTCGAAATCTTATGTTGATACATGTCCTGATAGATGTTGAAGTAACATTCGATTTTACTAGCATCGCAAACTTTGGTGTCGGCTGTCCGGGGCATGGAGAACTTCACACAGTTACACTTGGCCAGTGTGAAGTTGGCAATGCACTCCAGGAAGCAGTTGTTTGCGCTGTACGTTCTGAAGAAACGTAGGGGACGTTCATCGTTGAAGTAGCATCTGCGTCTACAGGATGGTTTGTTGTAAGTTTGAAAGAACATTTCAAAATGAAAGTGTTTGACAAACAGTACCTTGTCGGAGCAACTGATCTAAGTTCCTTGGAAGTTTTGGCTATGCGAGGCGTTACTGTTAGCGTTAAAGATTTGAGGGTGCTGAGACGGTAGAACTTATCCCCAGTCAACGGAACTTCACCCGGAGCATGTACTGCAAACTTGTATCCGGTGTAAGGACCCTGAAAGTTGATTGTGAGTTTACTTCAACTCAATATTCGAATGAATTTTATGAATTTAAACCATGCATAAGAACTCCTGATCAACTTTTCTGACCATGGGCATTACGACCAATCCGGATAAAAATCCATGAGCCAAGGCACGATGTGGAAAAGATTTCAACCCAGCATGCACATCATATCCCGATTCCAATGTCCAACTTGACGGCCTTGCAGCTGTAACAAAACTTGTAAAATCACGAGAAATTGCATTCCTTCGGTATGTCTCGTTCGGAAGAAGTTCGTTGAATGTATAGCATATGCCGTCGTCCACCAGAGTTTCCGTGAATAGTTTTCGACATGGTGTTGGTTTTGTGCGCCAGAAGCACATCGCTAGTGTCTCATCAAAATGAAGTGACATGTTTTGCAACGTTTTCACTATAGATTCATCCGTCACGGTGCTGTAGTTCCTCCAATGACTGGAGCAAGGACACACGTGTGCAAGGGCTCTCAACTGTCTTTCTCTGTTGCAGTGGATAATTGTTTCTTAAAAATGTATTTAAAACACTTTCTAAATACATCATACCTGAAGTTATCTAGTGGTGCACCCTTGCTCACAATATCGTGAACTTTCGAGAGGTTGAACGCTTCGACACGGGATTTTATCAACGGACATATTGTAATCGCCGGAAAAGGAATTGTAGACACTGGTAGAAGTCGTGGCGCATAAGCAATTACCACAGGATTCTCACACCACTTGATATACATGCAATAGACTGACAAACAGCACACTATGCAAGTTGTAATTAGTAAGCCGAGCCAAAATATTCTGGAAAAGTAAACTTCAGAGGAAAAAACGCTACCTTGTTAACTCAATTCAACTACGAACCTTTCGAATATTGTCAGACTTCGGTCGGCGAGGTATCGGTAAGCGAATATTGAATTTTCCTTCCGCCATTCTCTATTCAAGCGCTTCAATGTGGAAATTATCCCTGGCATAACCGTGTTCGGTGTCAACTTCCCAAGCAGTGTTTGATGAATATGCTGGAATGGATGAACTTGAACTTGTTGCATGATCTAAGCATAATTTATTCAACAGATGCGCATATGCCATGATGTACATCCTTGTTCTAGCAACTTTTTTTTTTGTTTCTAAATTAATGAGAATGTTGTCATCAGCGTTTGTCGCGTGTGCATAGGATGCGAAATCCAACGTCAGAATAGATATTTCTGGTTTTGAGCTAATAATGCCTCTATCGCGTCGCGAGTAGAGTTATATTGAATCCAGACCTATTCAATCCTATTCCAAACAATTAGTCATTAACTTGAAAACATTCATATTAATACATATTTACTTATTATCTATTCAAGCCTGGTGTCACCCCTCAATATGATGAATCGGCCAAGTGACCCTAAACACTTGCGTAAAACAAGGAAAAGTGATTTGTTGATATCTATGTCCTCTTTCATCCAATTTTGAGTTTGCTTGGCTTAGCTGAACACCACATTTAGGATACGACATAATCGATAATAATACGCCACAATGATCGGTTCGTGGCAGCCGGTCTCCATACTCGCTAACGCCTGATGCACACTAGAGTACGCTCCATCGGGTCCGCCCGTCGTGCTCTCCGCGCTCAACGCTTTCTTGTCCCAACTTTGCAGGGTTGTTGTCCGGCATTCTTGCGTCCTGCCCTGCTCACCGTATCCTTCTCCGGCTTTGGCCACCTTCTGGATGCTGGGTTCGCCGTAAAGTGCAGCACGCTCGCTCGTGGATCGTCCTTTTCCGCAACACGCCGCAGAAGATCGTTCTTAGAACGCATTGTTTGAAAACTCCGAGTGCTTGCAGATCCTCCTCAAGCATGGGATATGTCTCGTGCCAGTAGAGGACCACGGGTCTTATTAGCATTTTGTACATTGTACCAAATGCATCAATATGGGGGTGAATCTTTTTTGATCGCATATTCTTCTGGAGCACTTTCTTCCACCACCTCGAAGGTGTCCCCGTCTATTGTACATTACTACCTAGAGTCTAGGTTCTAGACGAATCCGAACGTTTTCGGTTCCGTATACCAGCACAAGTACCAGCATGTATGTTGTATTTGACGCATTTACACATGTCGAACTGGTGCGACATTTGCTGCGTTGCGTTTCAGGCGGGTGTACAGCTCTGCCACTGTTCCAAATGTTCTGGCAATAATGTACATGTCGTCCGCAAAGCACACAAATTGACTGGATTTTGTGAAAATCGTTCCCCGGCTGTTGAGCCGGGTTCGTCGCACCACACCTTCAGAGCGATGTTGAAGAGTAGGCATGAGAGTCCGTCACCTTGTCGCAGTGGCCGGCGAGATTCGAATAAACTGGATAGTTCACCCGAAACCCTTACGCAGTTATGCACACCGTCCATCGTTGCTCTAATCAGTCTAGTCGACTTCCCAGAAAAGCCGTCCTTGTCCATGATTCTCCATAGCTTTGCGCGGTCTCTACTGTCGTATGCCGCTTTGAAGTCGATGAACAGGTGATGCGTTGGGACCTGGTATTCACGGCATTTCTGGAGGATTTGCCATACGGTAAAGATCTGGTCCGTTGTCGATCGGCCGTCGATGAAGCCGGCTTGATAACTTCCCACGAACTCATTTGTTTTGGGTGACAGACGACGGAAGATGATCTGGGATAGCACTTTGTAGGCAGCATTCAAAATAGTGATCGCCTTGAAGTTCTCACATTCCAAATGGTCGCCTTTCTTGTGAATGGGGCAGACTACCCCTTCCTTCCACTCCTCTGGTAGTTGTTCGATTTCCCAGATCCTGACTATCAGCCGATGCAGACAGGTGGCCAACTTTTCTGGGCCCATCTTGATGAGTTCAGCTGCGATACCATCCTTACCAGCTGCTTTGTTGGTTTTGAGCTTGTGAATGGCATCTTCGGCTTCCCTCAGCGTGGGAGTTGGTTCATTTCCATCCTCTGCTGCACTGGCGTCGTCGTTTCCTCCGTTGCCGTGGGCTCCCGTGCCTACGTTCTCCTCGCCGTTCAGCTGCTGATCGAAGTGCTGCTTCCACCTTTCGATCACCTTACGTCCGTCCGTCAAGAAGCCTCCGTCTGTATCTCTTCATATTTCGGCTCGCGGCACGAAGCCGTTGCGGGATCCGTTGAGCTTTTGATAGAACTTCCGTGTTTCTTGGGAACGGCACAGCAGTTCCATTTCTTCACACTGCGCTTCTTCCAGGTGGCGCTTTTTCTCCCGAAAGAGGCGGGTCTGCTGCTTCCGCTTCTGTTTGTAACGTTCCACGTTCTGTCGAGTCCCTTGCTGCAGCATTACCGCCCTCGCTGCGCTCTTCTCCTCCAAAACCGTTCTGCCTGCACTCTTCGTCGAACCATTCGTTTGCTCTCGGCTGCGTCGTTGATGGCTGCTTTCACTGTACTCCAGCAGTCCTCTAGAAGGGCCTCATCGAGCTCGCCCTCGTCTGACAACGCGGCCTCGAGATTCTGCGCGTATGCTGAGGCGACATCCGGTTGTTACAGTCGCTCTAGGTTGTACCTTGGCGGTCGCCGGTACCGTACATTGTTGATGATGGAGAGTTTTAGGCGCAGTTTGACCATCACCACCCAAGCAACACACATGTTATATAAAAGTTACAACAGCGCATGTTTTGGTTGTATAGACGTTTATTTTACGTTATTTCAACACAATGTTAGAATTACGTAAAATAAACTTCTATACAACCAAAACTTGCGCTGTCGTAACTCTATAACATGTGTGTTGCTTGGGCAGATAGTGGTCGGAGTCAGTCGATGTTGGCGCCACGATAGGTCCTGACGTCGATAATGTCGGAGAAGTGCCTTTAATCTTAAGTTTATTTATGTTTATTTGAAGCTATGTAAATTCGTCTAAGATGGAGTATTATACCTGTGGTATCGATTTTTTTTTGTTTTTATTAATGTGTATTTTAACTTATAGCTAATTCTACACTTGTGGTATCGATGTCCGTAAGCCAATTTATTAATTGGTCAATGTAATCAAAGAATTAGTATAAAATATGCAGGGGTGTCCATTATACCCCGATGGGTGTTCATTTCGCCACGTACCTCTCCTTCCAGCCCTAAAAACACACGGTTATTTCATTATAATAAAGACATTTTACCTGCTGCACATGGTTAAAATACGTAGGAAGTAAGCTAAAGTTGTAAGCCAACTGATAATATGTTAAGTTTTTCTCTGTTATACAGGTCAAACGTACTCATTTGCTTAGTGTGTCCATTATGCCCCTAATCTCCCTAAATTTTACTTGGGATTTGTTCCTTTCAATAACACTACCTACTTTTTCGTTGACTACTTTTAGTTGGATATATTCTTTATACTATTGCTGTGTACCGCAAACACTAGGTTAAGAACCTCTGCCCCACATTAATCAACAATCACGAACTTGAAAAAAGGCTACTTCCAAAAATAATCATATCGAACGGCAGCAGTTTGTCAAATTCGAGCGTGAAAATTTGTGTTGTAAGCAATTTCTTATAACGATACGGGCGGAAAGTCGAGGCGAACATGTGCCCCACTACTGACTGTTTCATAGCGCCGTGGCGTTGGTTGACGGGAACGGTTAGGATTATTGGTTCCGATTTATTGACGCGTTGATTGAGATAGATCCCCTCCCCTTGCTGTGCCATATGGTGGGTTCGTGGCTGGCGTCGTCGCCTGTAATCAACCAGCTTGACCAAAGGGGTGCGAGTGTGGGTGGGAGGAAAAGAAATCGCCGAGTAACGAGCTGCAAAAAGCGTAATTTGTCTCGGGATGCGATGCGATGCGGTAGATTAATATTCAACGATAGAACTAGTGGACATATGCACTGATGCAAATGAGTAAAGGGTTATTTCTGAGCTGATTCTGAGAGTTCGTAGTATTGATCCTTGAATATAAGAACTGCCAATTATTTTTTTGAATTTCAATATGAAGTCCATTATGTTTTTAACAAAAAATAGAACAAATTTTTAATGTCAGATAGGATATAAATTCATAACACTACTGTTAAATTGCCAAACATAGAAATAAATAGCCGTCGGTTTCAATTAGGTCTCTGGGCGATGCTATTTTATTGCCGCCCATATATTTCCATCTTTATTGCTCCGCTATCATAGCGGCACCGGATCGTTAGCAGCTTCCCATCAGCGCCCTGAACGGATCAAGCTTTAACACCTCTAATCTCGCGAATTTTAATCCCATTAGTATTCTAATCTCGGAATAGATACCGATGCAACCGAAATTCTCCCACAAACGCCGCGTCGTTAACCAATCAGCAGGTTGTTTGTTAGTTTTATAGTTCAGCTTTCGGTTGACCGGCGGCGATCGACTTCCTCTCAAATTGTGTGCACATATGTGGACAGCTAGCCAGCAGGTCATCGCCAAACCGCGAAACAGCTGGAAATCTCATCCCTCGCGAATCATAACTTTTTATGATTCGGACATTAATATTCATCTGCCAACCGCAATCCCCGCGCGCAGCTCAGTCGTCACTCGTCGGGCCGGTCACACTGCTGCCCTGATGGTAACACGCACTTTTAAGACGTCCGGAATCATCCGAGACGATGCCGCATATTCGTTTCGTTTCTTTTGGTGTAATCTCAAAATTTACATCCTTTGCGGTGGTTAGCAGTTTCAAGCTCATTGAGTCAGTTTGGTTTAACCCATTCGTTCCCATGGGGGTCATATAAAACACCTACGTAAAAGTGAATGTCAATCGTTCAGTTTAATATTTATACAATTTGTCAGAAATGATCCATTATAAAATCCAGCATAATGATCTCTAAAGCTTCATCTATTTCGAATTACATATTTGATCAATAGCACCGATTATTTCAAAACTCAAAAAAATAAAAACCTTTTATAAAAAATTGTATCCAAACGGTTGAGTGGATTTTTCTTAAATATTCCTATTTTGATCACTTTGACATGTGCCAGATCAAAGCGTAGTAGTTTTTAATGCTTCCGAAAACGTGCGTTTTATTATTCTCAGCTTCTGACGTAGATGTAGAATATCTAGCCTAGCACCGGTCAGTCAACCATAAAATTTAATACTTATGTTTTATTATTTCATTTTTGTCTCTGTTCGATGAGATTTTAAAATTGGGAGTTTTGCCGAAACTGAACTAGAGAAAAATAAATCTCAACTTCGACAAACATCACAATAGCATTCACTGAAACTTATGAACATTTAATAAAAGTAATAGGTTTCAGAAATAATAAGAACCGTTCAATTTATAAAACGGACATTTTTTTTATCTGTATTAACGAGATTTTTAGCTCTAGGCTAGTAAATCTCGGGGCCCACGCTTTACTTCCCTTCCGAAGGAAGAACTCACATTTTTGTGAGTATGTCGGGAGTGGGATTCAATCCCAGGTCCACGGCGTGATAGTCAAGTGTTCTAACCATCAGCCAAGGGCTGAAAGTCTCTCTAATAAAGACAAATCAATCAATCAATGTTCTAACCATCACACAAGGTCTGCTCCATGTCATAAAACGGACATGTTTGCAAAGCAATAAAAAGAAGACGCTTACACACTTAATCTTAAAATTTGATCTCGATAATGCGAAATAACGAACTCAATGGGTAAAGTAAATTTTTGCTGGATTGTCGTTAAAATTTGACGGTTCATAAAAAAAATTGAAACCAACGATATTCAGTAATTATTATAAATTACTGAATCTCGGCAGGGGAGCGCACTTGGTGTGATGGTTGAAGCGCATGCCTATCACGCTGAGGACCTGGGATCGAATCCCACTCCCGACCAACTCACACAATGTGAGTTCTTCCTTCGGAAGGGAAATAATGCGTGGGTCCCGAGATGAACTAGCCCAGGGCTAAAAATCTCGTTAGGGGAACTGGGGGTAAGACGCCCACGTTAAGGAAGAGTTTAATTTTAACTACGAAACACTTCACAATATACACTTTTTTGGCACTAGCATGAATCACCAACCTGTTTCCTTCCAAATGGAAGAAACCATAAACCAGTTTTTTGTTTTACTACTGAAAAATTCAAATTTAAAAAAAGTTTGATTTTCAGAATTTCAGTTTTGATGCGGGGTAAAACGCGCCACTAGCCACAGCTAACGCCAGGATGCCAAATTACTTGCAGGCCTGGTTTACTGTCAACTGTTATTGTTCGTGTATGGTATACAGTCATTACATAAATATGGATCACCTGTAATTATGGGTCAATTCCATATAAAAGGCATAGTGAGCTGTTTTATCAATAATTACTACAAAATGACGCACGGCAGTGTGATTAGTGAACTTATTTATAGTAAAAATGTACTATTACTTGGTTCCAACTTGTGTTCTACATGATTTATGTCAGAGTCAGGATCTAAATGGCTATTCTAATGTAATTAGCAAGGGGTGGGCATTTTACCCCACACAGGTCTCAGAAGTTTGGACCCTTGTAAAAAAGTTAAAAGGGTCAAATTCGATACTTTTTCCGCTTGGTACATACATAATGGGAGTGTGCAAAACAGTTCGTGGGGATAGCGAGAAAAAAATATTTTAAATGGTGTAAAAAGGCGCAAAAATTTGACAGGCTAAAATTACATCAAAAGTAACAAAATTTGTTTTTTTTTGAGTTTTTGTACCTTTGTTTTAGTAAAAATATGTAATCTCAAATGTAAAAAAGTATTTTTATTCTTATTTTAACGATTGCAGTTGAAAAAACTACTGAAAATAGCGTGGTTTGCCTAAAACAAGGGTGGCGCAACTTGCCCCCTAATGGGCGTTATGGCCGCAGTTCCCCTAATACAGATGAAAAAAAAAAATCTCGGCAATCTATTTTGCAACATCAATTGGTCGGCGTTAAGTCAGAGAGGACCAAGTGACAGAATTGACGAAAATTAGATTTTTAGGGCATTTGATTAAGAATTACTTAAGCTACTTGGAACATTCACCCAATTTTCTTAATGATACAATTAGCGAGAGTTATAGCACAATTTTCTTTTGATTGAACTGCAAAAATCGATAATAGTATACAGTCAGAGTGGACCATAACCTTGATGTCAAGAGAGTTGAAAAAATATGTATTGGTTAAAATCCAATATATAAAATAGTTTATCATCAAAATGTGATACGTTTCCACATCGTATGACTCCCTAACGCATTTTCTGATGATTATTGATCAAGAAAGCATGTGGCATTTCGCGTGCAGACAGAGTGGACCATGTGTCTCTAAGAAAATGGTTGAAATTACCTTATTCTTCGTAATCCTTTTCAAATCAAAATATGTTTGTATAGTAGCTGTTGGGCATCATATTGAAATGTACAAATACCCGTTTCATGAAGAAATTGATTTTACCGATTATTTAAGAATTGTGTACTTGGTTCATTCTGTCTGAGCGAATTTTTGAAAAATGCCAGTCCTCTGAATAAATTATTATGAACTGTGTAACTACAATATTTCAAAAACGTACCGAACTATGAAAATAGATTGAAAAGTTGTTAGCTATTAAATGTTCAAGTTAAGAATTCTCAAATAGCTCATTAATTGACTACCCTTCATGTGATATTGAGCTGTTGTACTTGGTCCAATCTGACTGAACATAAAAATTGAAAATGGTGATCAACAGTGTAATAACAGAAATATCAAATTTGAAACTTCCTGCTTACATTATACACTACTCCTATTAACTGTTGTCCTACTTGTGCACTATTTTTTCATCAAATATATAAAAACTTGAGTGTGAACTGTAGTTGGTTGAAGATTTTCCAAAAACCGTTCAGTCAGAGTGGACGAAGTTCAATCAATTACTTAGCAATTTCTTGGTTTCAACCATTATTTTACGTTTTTTTCGCGATCAATACAAAGCGATGCTGTGATGAATAGTTATTAAGATTTATGGCAAAAATTCAAGAACATTTGTCGAAAAACTCAAAACTTATAGAGTTCCAAGCTTTAAAGTCGTTTTTCTAGAAATTAAGTAAAAGACACATGGTCCTCTCTGACTTAACGCCGAGCAATTGGCAATCGCATCAGTTTGATGAGGTTCGGTAAACAGTTGCCGTCAAATACTTAGCAACACGCACTGTCTGTAATTGGGAGCCATCTTCGAAGGAAAAATGACTAAAAGAAAGAAACTGCTTCCATCGATGGAATTACAACCTGGTCAGTTATGTAACTAAATTATTTAATTGACTAAGTTCTGTATGCTGATACTGGAGTTAATAGACATGGGTGACTTTTCTTGGTTCCTTTACAGTTTGTCTCTTTTTGAAAAGAGAAACGCCACACTGCCGGAATCCTGATTGTGTACACCTCATTGCATGGTTTGTTTGTCTCCAAATTGCTTCTTGCATTTCACGAAGATTCGCAATGAACCGTTTATTTAATATGTTCGAACCAAGTATCTTATTCACTATGATCGTTTTTTTCCGGTGGAATAAAAGATGATAAACTCATTCATAGAATTTAATTTGCGTTTCTTCTTCTTATTTATAATCTAAAAAGAAGTAAGAAATTACTTAACTTCGGCACTACTGCGTGCCAAGAATTCGTCAACAGCTGAGCTTCTCCTAGTTTGCAGTCCAGTCGACAATTTGAACTTTTGCCGAGATTCTTACCGAGCTCTCAACTGTTGGACTCTCCGAAACTTATTTTGCTGACCTCGGCGAAATACAAATACATCATATTGACAGTTTATAACCATAACTAAATTGAATAAAATTAGTTGAAGTTCACAGAAATGCAAGGAAGTGAGAGTAGGCCGTCCCTATATACCCCTTTCGTGACGAACCAACACAATTGTGCTGTTGAGCGGTAACAGTTTTGCATATTTTTTCCATCTGTTTAGACTTTGTTTTATATGATGTAAATTGTTCCACTAATTCAGCCATTACTTATACTTGTATGTGTGAAAACAAGCTTTTGTTTACGTTGCCTGTAAAATTTACCACAACAAGGTAAACAAAAAGTAGAAAAAAACGGTAAAACATGAAAAAGTTTTATCTGTCGCATATTTTTATTTCCGATTTATCTACGTAGTCAACGCTAGAAATCAAAAGATAAAGAGTAGTTCTTTCGAAAAATAATTATTGCTTTTCTTTGGGAAATCTAAGAGTTCAGGAGAGCTAAAGTTGAGCAATTTGTATGGAGATTTCACTTTTTTGCGCTCCGTCACGAAAGGGATATGCTAAAGTTGGAAATGTTATAAGTTCAATACATATTACAAAACAATCGTTCTAGCTAAAAAAACATTTATGCCAAAATTTTAAGTCCGTATCTCAAGGCTAAGTGGTCCCTCACGGGGCCTAAAGTTCTCAAAAATTGTATGGAGTCACAATATTATTTTTTTTCAAAAATCTGTAATTTTAGGACCCTAAAGGGCAAACAATGTGCTTCGAATTGCGATGTCTCTTTTCGTTTTTGAGTTATCTGACAAAATACGGCAGGTTTCCTCAGGGATTACATCCAAGATTCCTTCAGAAGTTCCTCTACGGATTTCTCTAGGAATCTCTCCTGAAATTTATCAAGCAACTTTTCCTTTGGACTCACATTCAGAGCTCCTCCAGAAGATTCTCATGTTTTTTACCGAGAGGTATTTTATGCAGTTTCTTCAAGGTTCAATTTAGAATGGTAAATGTTCCAGGACTAAAAAAAGCACGTTTTTCTAAAACGATCCACAAATCTATATGTATAAAAATGCAATGGCATACGTGGCACCGCGCATAACTTGCGAACGGATGGTCCAATTTGGGTGGTCTAAGTTGTGTTCTGTTAGTTTTCACCCAAGGAAGGTTTATGAGGACAAAAACACGGAAAAAGGGCGAGTTTTTGAAAATCGGGTTTTCATACATTTTGAACGGGGACTTGGGCGCTTGGCTAAAGACTTGAAACGTCAAAAAACGCAGTAGGCAAGACAAAGTTTGCCGGGGACAGCTAGTAGAAGATAAAATGAATGCCTTATTGTTTATTTAGTCAATTATGACAACCGAACACGCTGGTTTTGATCGCTTTTTTCATTCTTGAGAAAAGTGCTTTTTCAGTTTTGGATCATTTGCGATTCTCATTTGAGCCCTAAGTATTCTCACAGGTTCCAAGAATTCTTCCAGAGGTAATTTCAGAATATGATTCAGGATTTTTGTCCAAGAATCTGTCCAGAAAATTCCTTTAGGGATTCTTACAATAATTCTTCCAGTATTTTTTGTGAAACTTCTGGAAGAACTTGAAAAATCTCGGGAGGAGTATCTGAAACAATTACTGCATGTATCTCGGAAGGAATTTAAGGAAATATATCTGAAGGAATACAGGAGTAATTTCTAAAAAAAAATGTCTGCAAGAATCCCTGAAAAATAAATGCTCAAAGAATGATTGGAGGCAAGGATGTTTCAATCCCCTGACCGGACACCGTTTGACTAATTTGTCCATAACTTATTTCAGAAGCCGAATATTAGAATGTGATGTTCGGCAAACTTTTAGATTAGTATTTTTCCTACAATGTTCCTTAAAAAAACGCCATATTCTAGCTCGTAAAAGTGTTAGTATCATCTACTCATACTAAACGATCTGATTTTTCGATCATTTAGTATGAGTAGGTGATACTAACGCTCTCCCGTCGAAAATATGCGAGTTAGAACATGGCGTATCGGGTGATCATTTTAGAAAAAAAACACGAATCTACAAGTTTGCCGAAATACATTTTAATAGTAGGCTTCTGAACTGAGTCCCAGATAAATGAGTCAAATTACCAGGTGATCGAAAACACCCGTGATTGGAGGACCCTTTGGAAGAATTCAGAAGTAATCGCTGTAGGATTTTTGATGAAACTTTAAGAAAAATTTCTGGAAAACTGTATGGAAGACCATTTTAGCAAATCCCCAATTTCACAAGAAATTCCCCGAGGAAGTCTCCCTAAAAATATTATGGAGAAGTATCTGGAGATATTTTCGAAGGAAACTCTGAAAGATTTTCTGAAGGAATCCAAGTAGGAATTTCCAAAAGAATCCCCTAAGAAATTTCTGGAGAAACCTTCAGTAGACTCCATGTAGACGTATCAGGATGTACTCTTGAATGAATCTCTAGAAGAATATTTGAAGAAATCCCAGAAAAAAATCTTGAAAGAATCCCTGGAGGAATGTCCTAAGAACTTCCTGGAAAACTTTTTACCTTTTAAGGACAAGGTATTTGGAGTTCATTGCTCAAAATTTCTAGAGCACCATTTTTTAGAATCGTTGAACGGATTTGGATGAAAATGCATCACGCTATTGACAACCACTGAATAATTAGCGTAATGCATTTTCATCCAAATCCGTTCAACGGTTCTAAAAAACGGTGCTCTAGAAATTTTGAGCAATGAACTCCAAATACCTTGTCCTTGATGAAGTCTAAGAAAAAAAAATTCCTAGAGGATTGTTTTACAATATTCTTAAAGGACTTTCCTAAAGTATTCCTGCAAATAAATATTGGAATAAGGGGCTGTCCATAAACCACGTGGTCATTTTTTTGGGACTTCTCAACCCCCCCCCCCCCCCGCGTGGTCATTAGTCCATACCAAATTTATTATTCGTCCATACAAAATGGTCATTGGCGGAACCACCCCCCCCCCCTCATGACCACGTGGTTTATGGACAGCCCCTAATCTGTGAACATATTTCTGAAGGATTTTCACACCTGGAGAAACTTCTAGATCTAAAAATTCCATAAAATCTCTTGAGATTTGTCTTAAGGAATTCCTGTAGAACATCCTAGGAGCTATTGCAGAAGAAAATGCCTAATCAATCCTTTAAGATTTTTTTAAATTCTTGAATTCTGAAGGAATCTCTGTATATGAACTCTGGATTTTCTGGGTGAATCCTAGAAAAAAAAATTCTGGGTGCATTCATGCGGGTATGAAAGAAACCACTGGAAGAATTTATGATTCATTGTAGAAAATACGAAGAATTTTGTAAACGAATTCTTAGAAGAATGTTTTAGAAATTCTTTCAGTTTCAGAAGGAGCATGGAAATCTTCCTCAAACAATTCATTGAGAAGTTCTTGAATGCTTAGAAGAAGGATGTGAAGAAACTGCTAGAGGAGTTTGAAGGAAACCTTGGTTCATGGAGCAATTTGTTAAGTTATTTATCCCAAGCTACACGCATGTCATTTAAGAGTTACGACGCCGTGGTTTTGATTGTATCAAAGTTACTGTGCTGTAATTTCAATACAATGCTAGAATTACACCAAATCTTCTATATATCCAAATTTGTGTTGACGTAACTCTTATACGACATGAGTGTTGCTTGGGATGGGACACTTTTGAAACGAATCCATCGAGGATTTCTTAAAAGAAATCGTTGAACAAATTTGTGAAGGAATTTCGTAAAGAATTGCTGTGGGAGCCCTTAGAGAAATTTCTGAAGGAATGCAGGGCACCATTTCTTAACCTTCCTTTTGCATCACGTTGGGAGCAGCTCGTTTGCGAAGTGCAAAAAATGACCAATGCCAAAGGAGGGTTAAAGAAACTATGAAATACTTTCTGAAGAAATCTGAAGAAACTTTTTTAGAGAATTCCTTGAAGAAAATTCTGAATTTTTGAATTTCTGTAGGAATCGCAGAAATCATTTCTAAAAGAATCAGTGGTGATTTCTGTGAACCATTCTAGTATGGAGGAATTTATGAGGAAACGCATGGAAGCTGATATTCTTGGAGAACTTTCTGGAGGTCACTCTAGAGAAAATCCCGAATGAAATTATAGAGAAATTCCTGAAGCATTCCTTGAAAGATGTTCTGGTTGAATTTTCAAAAGGAATCTCTGGAAGACTTCCTGAATTGAATTCCTAGAAGATTCTGGTTTTACCTAGGAATTTTGAAACTAATTGCTGAGATAATCTCAGAAAAACTTTGGATAAAACCCTAAAATCCTGAAGAAACCCATGGAAGAATTCCAGAAGCATCCCGTAACGTTTTTAGATCACGTTGGAATGGTGCGTTATGGCGTAAGATCTACCACATCAAGTTCTAATTTGATATTTTCCTAGGAGCGTGAATTGATACTTGATGTGTTTTTGTGATGTTTCTGTTTATTTTTAATGATTGGACTTTTACTGCGAACGGTTTCTGTTTTTATTTGTTTATTTATTTTTCCTCTTCAATCTTGTGTTTGTCAAACATTGATTGGCTGCCTCAATCCATCGGCCCCTTCAGTATTCAGTATTGATGTGCAGATGTGTAAGATATTTTTTGTTTTTTGTTTTTTTTTTTTATACTATATACTTTCTTTCGAAAATATCAAGGTAAGTTCATTTAACAGATCTGTAAACCATCCATCAATAATGTTAACTGCGCTCTAGATTGTCGAATAGAGCTCCTCATAACAAGCCCACCCTACCAACACAAACTCCTTTTCCTTTACGTCTATAGAGATAGTTTGGGTACCCTGTATCTTCAAGTAGACGTTAAACTAACATTCCTAGTCTTTCCTAGCGATTGTAAGGACCTGGCCAAGTATACAACGTGATGCTTGTTTCGATCAACTATAACACGTAGAAAAAGGTGTTAATCCCAAACGTTATTTTAGCGACATTACGTGCTAGATTTTTCAAAACATATGAAGCTGAGCATTGTATAGCCACCCTGGATGTGTATAATCGTCTATGCTATACTAGGCTATGCTAAGTCCATGGAAGAATTTCAGAAGCATTTTTCAGAAAAAATCTCCGATAAAATTCATGACAGAATTAAAAAAAAAATCTCTGGTATTCCCCTAGGAAAGAAACTGGGAAAATCGGAAAATATTTTCTAAACTAATTCTTTTCTAAATGAATTCATCGATATTTTATTGTAGGAATTTCTCAAAGAATTTGTGAAGTAATCACCAAAGGATTTCTTAGACAATTCATGGTGAAATTTTGGAAGCAACCCAGGTGAGATTTTCTAGTATAGAAATTTCAGAGCAAGAGGAAGTAAAATATCTAAAGTATTCCATGTTAGAAACTGATGACATGCGTAATGACAATTTCCGAATGAATTTTTGATAGATTTTTTCTCGAGCAGTCGCGTCTTCGGCCACCCTCAGCGACACCACGTACATGCCGTGTATTACATACGTGCTGTTTTCATGGTGCGTGCACAGACAAACATACGCAACTCTTAGAGGAAATTTAATAACACTTTTGCTCGCTGTTTTTATGATAACGCTGCCACCTATTGGTAGAACCGCGCGAAACAGTCTCAGCCACGATGGATTGCGACTGGATGTTTGTCTAACATGCACACAAATTGCCTTTAATAACCCTAGCAAACGTCAAAGCGATCGAACACTAGCGCCTCTGGTGGAAGGATCGAGGAAATCAGATGAAATTTAAAATCATCGTGAAATACATGTGCCAATCTTATTTGAAGAGTGTTACGTCTTTTGTCTGTGATATCACAGAGCTTTTTTTCGCACGTGTGGAGGCGTCAGAAATTCAATTTATTAAAATAACTTACATAGGTAGATAACTTTTTATATAAATATGAAGGCACAAAATGTAGGCGGTTTTCTTATAATAATAGAATATTCACATGAATTATTACTCTATTATTGTAAGAGTGCACAAATATGGGCGATTTACTTATATTAAGGAATAAAATTTAACCAGTATGGAGAAGATGATTTTTCTTACAAAAAGCATAACATTTTGAAAATGGCACAGGTAACTTTTTTTATGAGGGAGCAAACAAGAGGCTTTTCCGCTCTTCCAAAATCTCAAATCTGCATTGTTTTCTTCTGCAACGTTTTTTGTGCGGCCTCAAAAATATCGAAAAATTACATAGGGTAGCGAACCACTTGGGCAGCAGCCGGGGTGTTGGGCACTCTTCGCTATAACTCAGTCAATTCCAAACCAATTGACTTGAAATTTTGTACACGGCTAGATACTATACGTATCTCATCGCATTCCAAAAATTGTGTCAATTGGTTTAAAATTGACTGAGTTTTAGTAGAAAAGTGCCCAAAATAGGACCCCTGCCGGGATGGTTCCACTTCCCTAGGCGAATCTCTTATATCCAGTAGACCGGAAACAATTCCTTATTTTGCTAAGAAGCTTTTTCCTACATGTATTAAAGTACTAAATTTGAAAAAAAAAAGAAGTTGAAGTAATCTCGATGACACCGCTGTTGCAAGGGAAGCATACCTAGTTATTGTAAAATGTTAAGGATTATATCAGCTCGTTCACCACAGAAAAAAAAACCCTAATTAATCCACCTAGCGGTGATGGTGCCTTTCTCGTGCTTTAAAATATCCTTTCAACAAAACTCAAGCGACGTGTTGATGACATTGACATAAATATAAAATGGAAACTGCTTGCTAAATCTACTCAATATGGATACATTTTATATTAGCAGAACATCCAATATTCAGAAAATATAAGACAACGATCCAAAATTCAAACCAAACAAGTGTTATGAAGCCGTAAAATTTCGGTCATCATTTTTTGACTCCGGATATCTACCCCAACTAAACTAAGCGCCATCTTGCACATTGAGACACCATCTTGGATGTTCTGGTGGTCATTTTTGGATTCTGCACCTAAAATTACATAAAATAATCACCGTATTGAATTTTGGCTTATCGTTTATGGTTTTCTGGTTACCCGTTTTGGACGAAGACCGGCATTCTTTGGATTTTGGACCACTATCTTGGATACTCTGGTGGACTCCGAACATATTTCCCATACCAAATACACTTATTTTACATAGTTCTAGAGCTCAAAATTCATTAAAACAGCCGCCATCTTCTGTTGACGCGATCAAATTCTTATATTTCCATTCAACGTTGACCCATCCTGCTATAAATTTATACCTTAGGAATCTGGAATGGTACGATTTGATGAGATCGCTTTAGATTTGTCTATATTTTATTCTCTATCATATATGAGAACTTAGACCTATTCGTCACTGTTGTTCATACCTAACGTTTATCAGGCCATTAAACAAAGCCACGATTTAATTTTTCACATGAACATTGGTTCTGCTACACAACAGCTAGTCTGTAATGTGATCTAAGGCTATTTTCTTGCTAACCGTTCATGAGATTATCAAAAAATCTGCGATCTGATGTGCCGTATGTATTTAGTTCATTTTTATATTTGGTAATTTCCGGTGGTATACCCGGATCTGATTCCATGACACTACCAATTATGGTCTGAGATTATTTCATTGCTAATTCTTCACCTTCACCTAATCACCGCGATTTGATTTATCGGGTTTGATTCACTTTTACTTCTAATCACTTTCGAAGCCACAGCTGAACCCGCAACACTACCGGGAATCTAATGTGGTCTGACCCTATTTTTCCATCAGGTTGTCGATTAGTCGTGATCAGTCTTGTTAGAGATCACAGTCATTTGAACCTTTTCGTCGATATTGGTCCTCCTTTGTCTCCGACATTCGCAACACAAGCAATCAAACTACTGTTCGAAACAAAAATGTCAAACGAATGCACTTCACGACGATAGCGGCATCAGGAGACGGTTCGGCTTTTGTTATTCCTGTCTTCTTCCATAATATATTGCCCATCTATGTGTCGCATTCAATACAACATGCAAGAATAAACTAATATTAACATTCATAATCGGAATTGGGTGAAAACCTATGCGTAAAGCTAGAATGAGACAAATGTCATCGTGTCAGATGACATTAATTTGGCCCTTTCTTATGTTTATTGATCTTCGTTCTAATGCTCGTGTTGTGTGTAAGAGGTAACGGTAGCGCACGAATGTAACAAAGCAAGCTGACACACGACTGCGGTAGCGAAATGAAGGTAGTAAAAAGTGTCGAATGTCGTCAAGACTGGTCGTGATTTGATGTACCGCATCCATGGGTTTGGTTGAATTTTACATTTTACTACCCGGATCTGATTCCGGATAACTACCGGCTGAACCAAATATGGTCTAACATTATTGTATTGTTAACTGTTCATCGGTTAACCAAAAACGTTGCAAATTGAAGGTGTCACATGCAGGGTTTGACAATTTCGACGGGACTCTCAGAACCAATTCCGGAACACTACCAGTTGTCTCTAGTGTGATCTAAGGCTATTTTCTGGCTAACTGTTCATCATGTTATCGCAAAAGCCACGATTTGATGTGTCACATGCCTGGATTAGGTTTACTTTTATATTTGGCCTCTTCCGGCTACTCAAAACCGATTCCGAAACACTTGCTAGCCTGGTTGCATTAGGTAATCTAAAAAGCCGCTATTTGATGTGACGCATGCACGGGTTTGTTTCTCTTTCAGATTTGACCACTTCGGCGGGAACTTTGGAACCGGTTCTGGAACACTACTGGTTCAGATACGGTCTGAGATCATTTTCCTGCTCATTGTCCATCAGGTAATCGAAAATGCCGTGATTTGATGTGTTGCATGTATGGGTTTGGTTCAATTGTATATTTGGCCACTTCTAGCGGGACGGCTAGAACCGGTTCCGGAACACTACCGGTTCAGTTATGGTCTGAGACTATTTTCCTGCTTACCGCTCATCAGGTTATCGAAAATGCCGTGGTTGTATGTGTCGCATGCATGGGTTTGGTTTACTTGTATATTTGGCCACTTCCAGCGGGACGCCTAGAACCGGTTCCGGAACACTACCGGTTCAGATATGGTCTGGGAATGTTTTCCTGTTTATTGTCCATCAGGTCATCGAAAATGCCGTGGTTTGACGTGTCGCATGCATGGATTTGGTTCAATTGTATTTTTGGCCACTTCCAGTGGATCGCCTAGAACCGGTTCCGGAACACTACCGGTTCCGGAACACTACCGGTTCAGATATGGTCTGAGATGATTTTTCTGCTCATTGTCCATCGGGTCATCGAAAATGCCGTGGTTTGATGTGTCGCATGCATGGGTTTGGTTCAATTGTATATTTGGCCACTTCCGGCGGGACACCCGGAAACGGTTCCGGAACACTACCGGTTCAGATATGGTCTTGGACTATTTTTCTGCTTACCGCTCACCAGGTTATCGAAAATGCCATGGTTTGATATGTCGCATGCATAGGTTTGATGCGTTTTCATATCTGGTCCCTTCCTGGGGTACCGTTCCGGAACACCTAAATGGCCATAACTCCAGAACGGCTGGACCGATCCGAACCATTTTCAATAGGAAACAATAAGACCAGATTCCCCGCCGAATGAACCGTCGGTCGATAAAATCGGTTGAGGTTTACTGCCAAAAAGTGATGTGAGTTTATTTGTACACACACACACACACATACACACACACATACACACATACATACACACATACAGACATCATCTCAATTCGTCGAGCTGAGTTGATTGGTATATGTGACTCGATACTCCGAGCCTTCTATCAAAAAGTCATTTTTGGAGTGAACATATAGCCTTTCCAGTACACTTAGTGTACGAGAAAGGCAAAAACATAGTTTTGGGACTTATTTGCAGCCCTTCAAAACAGTTGTTGCCTCAACTTATAATTCTACGCCATTTAATACGAACGTACACATATCACGGAAACTTGTTGCGGTTTTCAGGCTGCAATAATTTATTACGTCCACTTCTTAAATCGATGGCTTGTTTCCAACAGCACCGCTGTCTGCAGGAACCAGTACTGGTGGCTGCTGTTCGCTGCAGTTTCTACTGACAGGAGGTTTGGTTCAACACATGTTACTAAATCATTTACCCCCGCCAAACACGCCTCGATAGTCCGATATCAATTGCAATTAGTATTCACAATTCGCCTAATAACCACTGATGCAATCTTTCATCCTTGCTTAGCATACTAAACACTTCAGCTCGCGCTAAAAGCATCCGCAGCTATCAGCTACGTTTCCACTACTTCCCCGCGCACAAACCGAGCCAAATTAGCATACACTCATTATCATAAGCAGCTTCCCAAAGATTAAGTAATTTCGCAACCGTTGGAATCCCTCCCCCGGAATATCCTTACGACGACTTTCTTCCACTTTCAATGAAGGCACACGCACGAACCGTTCAATCAGAAACCCGCACACGCGTCCGTCCGCTTGGCCGGTCCAATCCTAACTGACTGACTGGGGCGAGGGATTTCATCAACGCACCACCGTCGCCGGCACGGACTATAAACAAAATACAGCAGCACGCGCGCGCTACCTCACCGCAATCCACGGGCGTGGATATTCGCGAAAGACTCGCGAAAAAGAATCGCATCGACGCGCCAACGACGACGACGTTATCTTTCATTATTGACGATTGCCGCGGCTGCCGCTGTCGTCATTATCGAGAGATCGTTGTGTGATCTCCAACCAAACCGCAGCCATCAGCTCAGCGCAATGGTCAGTTTGCTCACATCTGGCCGCGTGTAGATTGGCAGCGCAGAGCGGCGTCGATCGGCCGTCGTCGTTTGTGGTCTCTCCTTGGTTCGCCTTTTCTCTCCGCCGGATGGGGTCGGTCGGCTTGAACGCGTGGGTTTGTTTTGGTTCCACTCGACGCTGCTCGGACTGCCTGCAGCTACAAAAGATAGCTGGGGCTGGGGTGGTTCTGCGCGATTCGATTGAATGATGTTTGCTTCGTGAGAATGAAGCGTTCCAAGAGAGGGAGTCAGCACGTGGGATTATTGCGCTTGAGCGTGGTGATTGAGTGTGGTTTCATTCACAAAGGGGGGAATAAATGGGAGAGCAATAAGCCTGGGAAAACAGTGCAGGTTGGAATTTCTGGAACAATACCTGCATCTATCGTTCCACAAACTAGGCTGATGAAAGTGGCGATGGGTGGTGTAAAAAACAAGGGGTTCGGGCGAATTTAGGATCTGCTACAGAGATTCACCCAGTAGCTACTTCTCCAACTCTTCTAGGAATCAGAGCTTCCTCCTAAGATTTCTTCAGAAAACCCTCTTCGGATTCACTCAGGAATTCCACCTTTGATTTCTTCGGATATTATTCCTGGAATTTCACCAGGGATTCCTCCGCGAATTCCTTAACACTTCAGGACGCGCGCTGTTGTAAAAAGTACAACACTGCCAAAAAAACCTCGCTCGTCGTATACAGCGTGAGCGCGGTGCAGTTTCGGTTGCTTGATGGCGCGTGTCCTGAAAGGTTAAGGGGTTCCTCTAGATTTTCTTCCAGGAATTCCTGCAGAGATACATCAGAAAATTCATTTTGAGATTCCTTAAGAAAATCGTCCAGAGATTTCTCCATAAATTCCTCTGGCATTCCTTCAGCATTTCTTCTAGAAGTTCCTCCAGGAGTTCCTCCTCAGATTCTCTCTCTCTCTTCTTGGCGCAACGTCCTCATTGGGACAAAGCCTGCTTCTCAGCTTAGTGTTCTATGAGCACTTCCACAGTTATTAACTGAGAGCTTCCTCTGCCAATGACCATTTCGCATGCGTATATCGTGTGGCAGGTACGAAGATACTCTATGCCCAAGGAAGTCAAGGAAATTTCCTTTACGAAAAGATCCTGGACCGACCGGGAATCGAACCCGTCACCCCCAGCATGGTCATGCTGAATGCCCGTGCGTTTACCGCCTCGGCTATATGGGCCCTGCATGCTCCTCTTCAGATTCTTCCAGGATTTCTACAGGCGCTTTTCCAGGAGTTTCTTTAGTGATTCTTCCAAGGATTCCTCCAGGAATAACCCCAGGTATTCCTTGAGAAAGCCTTCAAGAAATTGATCCAGGAATTTCTCCAGATAATGCAGACAAAGCAATTTCTCCAGAAATTTCTCCAGGTAATCATCCAAGAATTCCTTGGAATTCTTCAGGAATTTCCCTAAGAATTGTCCCCGGAATTAATTCAACGATTCTTCCTTTTGGGAATTCCTTCAGGGATTCCTCCAAAAATTTCTCCAGAGATTAATCCAGGAATTTCTTTAGGAAGTCTTCCAGGTGTCTACAGGAACACCTACAGGAATTCCTCCACACTATCCTCCAGGCATTCCTCCACGAGTTCCTCCAGGAATTTCTTCAGGGACATCTCCAGAGATTATTCCAGAAACTCCTGTAGGCATTCCTCAAAGAATTTCTGAAGGCATTCTCCAGCATTTCATGCAAGAATTTATCCAGAAATTGTTTCAGGAACTCTTCCCAAAAATTATTTAGCAATTTCTACAGGAATTTCTACATGATTACCTACGGGAATTTCTACAGGAATTCCTCCACGCATTGCTCCAGGAGTTCCTCCAAGGTTTTCTTCAGGAATTCCTCCAGAGACTTCTCCAAGAATTCTTGAAGGGGTTTCTCTAGGAACTCCAGGAATTCTGGAGAATTTCGTGGAGATATTCCAGCAGGAATTTCTTCAGGAATTGTTTCAGGAATTTCTCCAGGAATTCTATCAGATATTCCTACAGTAATTAATCGGGAATTCGTACAGAAATTTCTCCAGGGATTCTTCTGGAAATTCATCCAAGAATTTCTCCACCAGGGATTCCTTCAGGCTTTCCCCAGAAATTCTTCTAGCCTCCTGGAATTCATTCAAAGATTCCTCCAGGAATTGCTTAAGGAATTTTACAAGGAGATTCTCTTAAAACTCCTCCAGGAATTTCTTTGGAAATCCTTCCCAGATTTTTTCCAAGAGTTCATTCAGAGATTCCTCCGTGTATTGCTTCAGGGATTCCTCCAGGAATGCCTCCAGCGATTTCCCCAAGGACTCCCACATGAATTTCTCGGAGGATATCTCCAGGATTTCCTCCATAAATTCCTCCAAGGATTCCTCCAGGAATTTCTCAAGGAATTCCTCCAGGAATTTCTTTAGAGTTTTTTCCAAGGATTCCTCCCAGAATTCCTCTAGAGATTGCTCCATGTATTCATCAAGATTTGCTCTAGGAAGTCCTTCAGGTATTTCTTCATAAATTTCTCCAGGGATTCCTCCAACAATTCTTCTAAACGATTTTTCAAAAAATCCGCCAAGGAATCCGCCAGGAATTTGATCAAAGCTATATCCAGGAATTTTCTAGGATTTTCTTCAGAGATTACTCTAGTCTAGGTATTGCTTCAAGGATTGACTCCAGCAAGAATTCCGACAGGGATTTCTCCAAGAATTCCAGGGATTCCTCTAGCAATTCCTACAAGAATTCCTCCAGAAGATTCTCTAGTAATCCTTTCAGGAATACCCCAAGAGATATCTTCCTAAATTTATCCTTTGGTTCCTCTTAGAATTTATTTAAGGATTCTTCCAGGTATTTTGAGGGTGTTTTTTAGAAGGTGCTTCAGGAATTCTCCCAAAAATATATCAAGGGACTCCTTCAGAAATTCCCCCGGGACTCCAGAAATGTCTCTCGTCTTAACATTTTCCAGGGTTTCTTCAAGAATCTCTACAAAAGTTTCTTCAAGAGTTTACCTAGGGATTCCATCAGAAGTTCTTACAATAGCTTACAATAAGTCTTCCAGTGATTCATCCAAGCAGCGCATATGTTTCTTTGAGTCACGGTAGCGCAGGTTGTGGATGTGCAGAAGTCACTATGACTTACATTGAACAAAAAAGGCCTTTGCAAATATTTATACCACTTTTTGTCTCACTATGCTTTGGCTGGTCGAGGGTAATAAAATAATTAATTTAAAAAATATCAAAAACTTATCGGATTTGTTTTTTTTTTTTTTTTTAGTTTCAAGACTTTGTTTCTTTTTAGTTTCAAGACTTTTACGAGAATTCCTTCAAGAATGTTTCTTAATACCCTTCCGGGAATACGTCAATTGGCATTTCTATAGAATTATGCTCTAAGATGAGTATATGTAGTACATGTGCGTGAGAATATAAAACTGTATCTAAGGAAATTCGGGCAAGGGTGTGCTCGGAGCAATAAAACTTTATTCGTATAGGAATAGAGATCCAGGACATTCAAAGATTGCTAATAAGCAAGCTTGTGCACCATCACCATCTTGACACAAAAAAACGCAACTACAAAAATTCCCTGCTTCCTCCATCAACGCCGATCGTCTCTATGTTGCTAACAAACACATTCGAGACGAACGCCTTGATGCGGTGGCAGCTCCCACCGAGCTCTTTCTTTGCCATAATCTTCTGAGCATCCGAATACATGTTAACAGTTGTTGGATGATTAATTATCAACCCTAGTAAGATGTTGGGGTCAATATGAGCCAAACAGGCTCACTGAACGATCACTACAATATCGTGGTGCGCCTAACTTAACATCCTAGGAGGGTTAAAAACTCCACATAGCCATTGAAAACATTATTACAGTATTAAAAAAAAACAAAACAAAAAAATCGGAGGGTTTTCATTATGTTCCAAATGTTGACCGACAAACCGACGGGCCAACTAAAACAAATTTCTCAATTTTACTTGATAACAGATTCTTCTTAAAAATAGTAGCTCCATCTGTGCGATGATTTACACAGCTTCCTATTTACGTGTGCGTGCGTAAAAGAGCTTTAACTTTTTTTTTTATTCTTAATCACTTAACCTAATTTACAGCTCTATTGTCCACTGGGGCACTACGTGAGCAATTTCAATTGACAGCTGCACTCACATTTTGTACAGCGCTTAAATTCTATTCTACTTTATCGCTTTTCTGCTGCTTTCACTTTTTCTACTTTATACCTAGTAGAATGATGAGCACAAGGATGATGATGGATGGCCGTTGTTCCTGTCCAGTCCGATTGGGGGTCCATTATGAGTAGCAGTTCGCCGATGTCCAGGTATCCGGGTCCATTTGAGCCATGGGGCTCAGAAGAGGGTCAGGGTCAGTTGCTCTCGGGGGAAAAGCAACTGACGAAAAATTGCAAGTGCCGGGGCTGGGAATCAAACCCATGACCATCCGCATATGAAGCGAACGTGTGACCAACTACGCCACGGGCCCCGGCTAGAGCTTTAACTTATCAAATTATTTTACTCATTTCGAAGTATTGACCCTCAGTCAATTTTTTGCAAAAAAAAGAGGCCATTTCTTTATGTTGAAAAACAATTTCATTCGATGAAATCTACATATTTCGTTTATTTAGTGATTTTTTTTTACTATTTTGCCTCATTTGAAGGAGTTCCATTGAACATTTCCAATCCACAGTTAATTATTTGTTCTATTGTTGAGATAGACATAATAGCGTCCCTATGTGATGTTTACATCGATCAGCTGGGAATTTTTGCGTCGTTTCGTGACGTCTTTTTCGAGGTTTCTTTTGCCAAAAGATGACAATGACAGAACGAGTTACGGTTTTCAAACGGTTTTAGATTCAAATTTCTTGCCAATCTCGGAAACAGAGTGTCACATCGGTTTGTCGGTGGTTAAACTACCACATCTTGCAAAGCAAAGCAAAGCAAAGATAACCGTACACATCGTAGTTGCTACTCCGTGATTGACCAGAACAATCGAAGTTGCACAGAGAGCCAATGAATGTGAAAGCTTGGGACTAGCTAACCATTCTCAATGTGCACAATTCGAGAGTTCAGCTATTTAAAGTCAATAACGGCGCTGGCCACGTCCTTACGGTCATCAGGAAAGGGAAGGAATGTTAGTTCGACAACCGTTGCTACTAGAAACCGTGGAATCCACAGCATCCCCACAGTTGTCACGGGAAGGAATGGTGGTTAGTAGGGTAGGGTAAGGTGTGGATCTAGGAGCCACCTCTGTTAGGTGATATGATCCACTAGTTATATGGAAATACACGTCGCGGTCTTCATCACGATTATGATTTATTTGATCACGATGACCACTGATCCCGGATTTCGTGCTCGCGTTTCCATCGCCCTACCGTGGAAACCGACTGATCTACGATTATTGTAGCGCGATTCTGAACCCGGATTTTTCACTCGCACTTCCATCGCCCTACCGAGAAAACCGACTGACCAACGAATATTGTAGCGCGATTCTGAACCCGGATTTTTCACTCGCACTTCCATCGCCCTACCCAGAAAACCGACTGACCAATGAATATTGTAGCGCGATTCTGATCCCGGATTTTTCACTCGCACTTCCATCGCCCTATCGAGAAAACCGACTGACCAACGAATATTGTAGCGCGATTCTGATCCCGGATTTTTCACTCGCACCCCCATGACTCTTACCTGAAAATTGTCTGCCATTCGAAAATTCTCAAGCTAATCTGATTCCGCATTCCACACTCGCGCTTGCATGGCTCTACCGAGAAAACCGACCTACCCGGTGGTTAAACTACCACATCTTGGCAAGGCAAAGTTGGCCGGGGCAGCTTGTTAGGTATAAAGATGACTTAGTTTCAGCGATGAGTGCCCAGAATAGGTACTACTGGTCAAATGGTACAAAATCCTACATGTTTGCTGGTCTGGCCGTAGTGACATACGGCTATGAATCGTGGACGTTGAGAGTGCTGTATACAATACTCGGTGGTAAACTGGAGGACGATATCTGCGGTATCTATTTCAATAGAATGGCTAAATTGACGACTTTTAACTTTGTAAGTAGTTGAACGGGTGTTTAAATCATGTAATTTTAGCTGAAGTAGCCTAACACCACTTCATAATGAAAATTACATTATGATGACTCACTTTACCTTTCCAACAAATTACACTGAAGTTTTTTTTTCGCGGTTTATTTTACGCGTTATTTTGTTACGTGGCACCACGTGCAAAATAGTCAGGGTCACTTCTAACGTGACTTGACTTTTTTACGACGTTTTTTTTGAAATAACGCAGTTTTTTAAGCAATTTTTTTTACACGGTACCATTACCGTCGTAAAAAAAAAACTTCAGTGTACATTAAGCATTGTTGACACTTTGAAACTAGAACTGAGTCATGAGATCCATAAATATTGTATATTTGAGGGACGTAAAACCTGCTGTGAAATAATATACTCTCGCTTATAATAACTATCAACCCTATAATGAAAAATCATACTTCAATTGGTTGGTGTGCATCTTTTCAATGCATTTTTTATGCATTACATAAAAAACTTTAAATATTATCAAGAACTAGAATGTTTGTGCAGTTTAATGGTAGCTTACTTAGCTTGATCTCATGTGTCGCAAGTTACCCCATCTGTGTATGTATTTCACACCTCCTGTTTAGATGGCAACGTGTTTTGGTAGGGTCAAGTGGGGTAAAATGCTATTTTTCAAACTTAAAATCGTTTTCAATTATAATTAGCCTCATTTGTTAGGCTTCCAAAGTGGTAACAGCAACTAGACAATATTTGCTCGATACCTCAGTAAAAATATTCACAAAACTATTGCATTTTCATCGATTTTCAGCGATTTCAAAAACTGATTCGTAAAACGGAAGTGGTGCAAAACGACCATCTGCCATGGGGTAAGATGCCACTTCATGAAAACATTAAAAAATGACGTCCATCAGTTTTCTGCATTTCCGACTCATTTTCCCCCCTCTGTCCCGCTTTTTTTCGTATACTCAATAAATGGAGTGTTACCCCCCTCCCCGCAAAACGATAATCGTAATATTTGAATGACCCCTAACATGGAAAGCTTAGACATCAACAACCATGCGTCTCCATGCGTGCCTCAATCTCGTTGGAAACACTTGGCTGGTAATAAAATCACCAGAAAACCTTAATTGCAAGCACGAAAAACCGGAAGTTGCCAATTTTCATTGGGAAATCAAAGGATTTTTCGTGGGTTTTGTGGCCTAGCTTCTAGAAGAATGTTTGATGCAAACATATCTTGACACCATTTACCTATAGCAATGATCAAGCCCCATCCAGGAATGATTTTATGAGTTGGGCCATTTTACCCCATATTGGCATTTTGGGCTTTGTTTCCCTAAATGAAGTTCTGCGTAATATTCTACTCGTGGTAATTAGTGTACACGATGCTTTACAGTATATTTGAAATGTTTTTGATTTTTAATGATATTGCTTGAATGTCGAAAAGTGTTGCAAGTTACCCCATTTGACGGTACTATGGCATTATCGCTTTCTCCTTGCGAATGATATCCCTTCCTGAACTTTACGTGCCATTGAAGTAACCCAAATAACATTTTAGGTTTTGTTCGGCTCTATAAGAGATCTTCATGACCAATTTTATAAAACTTACAATAAAACTTACATCAAAACCTCTTGATAACCTCTTTAAGAGCATCTTCCGGCTAAGGGGATCACTCTCGGAGAGGTTTTGCAAATTTTAGTAAGAGTAGCAATAAAACCTAGATGAAAAATTGTCCATGCTCGACAAAAGATTATGATGATTGTTGTTGTTGTTTTTTTTTCTACAAAACACTATGACAGCTCAAGATGCAGAAAAGCTTCTTCAATGACACATGAAGATCAGGAGAAGACATCATTCGCAAGTGGAAAGCGGTGATTTAGAGAAATATTTTAGTAGTTATTGTGTTGCTAGGTTTATGCGCGTTCAATTTTACCGTGAATATTATGGTTGCAGAAACATAAAACTACCCAAGTAACAATTCCATTGCTGATGGGTTTTGTTTGATTTTTATTAGGGTTTTATTACAGCAATAATTAACACTCTCAGTTATTTATTGCTACTGGTACTACGGTTTGCAAAACTTTTTCGAGGGTGGTCCACTTAGCCGGGAGATGCTCTTAAACAGGTTATCAAGAGTTTCGATGTATGAATCATTTTTATTGCAAGTTGTACAAAATTGGTCATGAAACTCTTATAGAGCCGAACAAAACTCAAAATGTTACTAGGGTACAATTCCTGCTGGAAAATTTCCAGAAGAATCCCAAGAGGAATCCCTGGAGATAACCCTTACATGATAATTCCTAGAAAATCTAGTGAAACCCCTATAGATATCCAGAGAGGTATTCCTGGAGAAATTTTCTAAGGAATCTCCGGGGGAAGTAGAAATCTCTAGATCTCAAAAAGGATACCTGAAGTCTGGTTCTTGAAGTCTTGATAAACAAGGATAAAACTTTTCTATGTGATCTGATTCTCGAGGCACAAAAATTTGCAATTTGTAATACTCAGCGACGATCGAATAAACTTATTTTCAGATTGCTCTTGATGCTGAGGCTTGGTCAACTTTGCCGAAGACGAAATTTTTCTGTGGTCTGATTCTTGAGATTTTCAAGCTTGTAATTTCTAAGACTCATTTGTACACCTATAATAAAATAGTTAATCATCGGGCAGTTTTTGATGGTCTGCCAAACTTTGCCGAAGACGAAATTCTACTTGAGATATGCAAGCTTGGAGCTGCAAAACGGTGAGTCGATAAGGAGAGCGTCCAATATAGCTCTGGTCCTCACAAGTTCCTACCTCATGCTTCCACGGGTCAAGCGATGACAAAGACCGCCAGCTAAGAGTTGTGTGCTTAGCTGGTAGTGCAGCCTGGGCACTGTTGTCCTTCTGACTTCAGCTAGATTGAGGAGGTACGATCCGAGTGTCTGTTCACCAAGGAGGTGCGGCTCAAACAGCGTCTGTTCTGGCATCCAGCGGCTGAGTAAGAAACGCTGCACCACTCCCAGCTAGATCCAAGGTGGTAGCCCCATCAGCGTGGTCGTCCCAGTGTTGGTTGGGACGTTAAACAGAACTGGCACGATGGCCCTCCGGCGAGGCAGGAGTGTTGGCGTAGGCCCAATAAGCCACCCGTAAAAATCCCCATTGCGAATAACATAGGAGAAAATACGACTCGATACAATCGGCAAAGACCCACGCGACGAAATAAGGACTACGATTGGAAACTTGAAACATGGAATTGCAAGTCACTAGGTTTCGCAGGATGTGACAGGATAATCTACGACGAACTACATCCCCGCAACTTCGACATCGTGGCTTTGCAGGAACTTTGTTGGACTGGACAGAAAGTGTTGAAAAGCGGGCATCGAGCGGCTACCTTCTACCAAAGCTGTGGCACCACCAATGAACTGGGAACAGGATTTATAGTGTTGGGCAAGATGCGACAACGTGTGATCGGGTGGCAGCCGATCAACGCAAGGATGTTGAGAGTTAAGGGCCGTTTCTTCAACTACAGCATCATCAACGTCCACTGCCCACACGAAGGGAGACCCGATGACGAGAAAGAGGCGTTCTACGCGCAGTTAGAGCAAACATACGATGGTAGCTCGCCGCGTGATGTGAAAATCGTTGTCGGCGACATGAACGCGCAGGTAGGAAGGGAGGAAATGTACAGACCGGTAATCGGGCGAAACAGCCTGCACGCCGTATCGAATGACAACGGCCAGCGATGTGTAAACTTTGCAGCCTCCCGTGGTATGGTAGTCCGAAGCACCTTCTTCCCCCGCAAAGATATCCACAAAGCCCCCTGGAGATCACCCGACCATCAAACAGAAAACCAAATCGACCACGTTCTAATCGACGGTAAATTCTTCTCAGATATAACCAACATCCGCACATACCGCAGTGCGAATATAGATTCGGATCACTACTTAGTCGCTGTATGCATGCGCTCAAAACTTTCGACAGTTATCACCACGCGTCGAAGTCGAACGCCGCGGCTCAACATCGAGCAACTTCGTAACGTAGAAGTGGCTCAAGACTACGCGCAGCAGTTAGCAGTGGCCCTACCAACGGAAGAGCAGCTTGGCGCAGCTACACTTGAAGATGGCTGGAGGGACATCCGATCCGCCATAGGTAGTACCTCGGCTACAGCACTAGGCTTCGCGACTCCGAATCACAGAAATGACTGGTACGACGGCGAATGTGAACAGTTGAAAAACGAGAAGAATGCAGCATGGGCGAGAATGCTGCAACACCGTACGAGAGCGAATGAGGCACGTTACAAACATGCGCGGAACAGGCAGAACTCAGTCTTCCGGATGCAGACGCGCCAGCAGGAAGAACGAGATCGCGAAGCGATGGAAGAGCTGTACCGCGCTAAGGACACACGAAAGTTCTACGAGAAGCTGAACCGCTCGCGCATAGGCTTTGTGCCACAAGCCGACATGTGCCGAGATAATCACGGGAATATTTTCACGAGCGAGCGTGAGGTGGTCGAGAGGTGGCGGCAGCATTACGATGAGCACCTCAATGGCGACGTTGCAAGTACCGAAGGTGGCGTGTTAACAGATCTAGGAGTATGTGCACAGGACGAAAGACTTCCGGCCCCTGACCTTCAAGAGATTGAGGAGGAGGTTGGCCGATTGAAAAACAACAAAGCCGCTGGAGCAGATCGACTACCAAGCGAGCTTCTAAAATACGGTGGAGAAGCACTGGCAGAGATGGCATTTCATCGTAGCGATTCACTGCGGCGTCAGTTTATCGACCACACTGGGGATAGGAACATTTTTCACCACACCAAGAAGCCAGTTTCTCTTGTTTTGGGTGGTAGGTAGACCAAGCGCTAGTGCGTGCTCTTGCTCGTCCGCCTTGGATCGAGTGTGGCTCACTCTTTCGCGCGCATCGCTCTCCGGCGCTCTCCCGTGTTTTCACCCAGCAGTCACCGAATTATCACCATGGTGTCGCCGAGGCGAGAACTCTCCGGTGTTTCACCGCAGCGCGCACTCTGGCGCAAAAACCTCACTGGAGCGCGCACCCGGGTGATTTTTTACACTTTCACCGAAGAGAATTTTAAATCGCTCTCGCCGCACTGTTGTGTGGCCTAGTGCTCAGGGAGCTAAGAGATTTATTTCTACCCACCAAGCTTGCGCGCATCCGAATCGCAGTGGTGGATCCACATATAAGAGAAGGGCTCCTGTTCAGATGCACAGCGTGAGTGGTGTATTTTCTATTTCTCCTTCCCACACTGAGGATATGGACATCTCTGCTGGTGAGAGCACTACACTGGGTCATTACCAAGATTTGGGAGGAGGAAGTATTACCGAAGGAATGGATGGAAGGTATCGTGTCCCATTTACAAAAAGGGCGACAAGATGGATTGCGGGAACTACCGCGCGATCACACTACTGAGCGCTGCCTACAAGATAATCTCTCAAATTTTATGCCGCCGTCTATCACCGATTGCAAGAGAGTTCGTGGGGCAATATCAGGCTGGATTTATGGGTGAACGCGCTACAACGGACCAGATGTTCGCCAACCGCCAGGTGTTGCAGAAATGCCGCGAATACAACGTGCCCACACATCACTTGTTCATCGATTTCAAATCGGCGAATGATACAATCGATCGAGAACAGCTATGGCAGATTATGCACGAATACGGATTCCCGGATAAACCGATACGATTGATCAAGGCGACGATGGATCGAGTGATGTGCGTGGTTCGAGTATCAGGGACACTCTCGAGTCCCTTCGAATCTCGCAGAGGGTTACGGCAAGGTGATGGTCTTTCGTGCTTGTTGTTCAACATTGCTTTGGAGGGTGTAATAAGAAGAGCGGGGATAAACACGAGTGGGACGATTTTCACGAAGTCCGTTCAGCTGCTTGGTTTCGCCGATGATATTGATATTATTGCTCGTAAATTTGAGACGATGGCGGAAACGTACATCCGACTAAAGAATGAAGCCAGGCGAATCGGATTAGTCATTAATGTGTCGAAGACAAAGTACATGATGGCAAAGAGCTCCAGGGAGGAATCACCGCGCTCGCCACCCCGAATTCATATCGACGGTGATGAAATCGAGGCGGTTGAAGAATTCGTGTACTTGGGCTCATTGGTGGCCGCCGACAACGGCACCAGCAGAGGAATTCAGAGGCGCATTGTGGCAGGGAATCGTTCTTACTTTGGACTCCGCAGAACTCTACGATCGAATAAAGTTCGCCGTAACACGAAGTTAACCATCTACAAAACGCTGATTAGACCGGTCGTCCTCTATGGGCACGAAACATGGACCCTACGTGCAGAGGACCAACGCGCCCTTGGAGTTTTCGAACGGAAGGTGTTGCGTACCATCTACGGCGGAGTGCAGATGGAAGACGGGACTTGGCGAAGGCGAATGAACCACGAGCTGCATCAGCTGCTGAGAGAACCAACCATCGTCCATGCCGCGAAAATCGGGAGGCTACGGTGGGCGGGTCACGTCATCAGGATGTCGGATAGCAACCCGACTAAAATGGTTCTCGAGAGTCATCCGACCGGTAGAAGAAGACGTGGAGCGCAGCGAGCTAGGTGGGTCGACCAAGTGGAGTACGATAGGCGGACCCTACGCAGAGTGCGGAACTGGAGACAAACAGCCATGGACCGAGTGGAATGGAGGCGCCTACTATGTACAGCAGAGGCCACTCCGGCCTTAGCCTGACCGGTAAGTAAGTAATATGCAAGCTTGGAATTTCTTGAAATGTGTAATTTTCGAAATAAGCACTAGTAACACACGAGCCGCACACCCGAAAATCAGGAGCAAGTTAGGGTAAACCGACCTGAAAGTGGGTACCAAAACGCTCCGTACCAAAAACGATGATGGTGAGAGCGGCGATGTACCGCATTTGACAGCAGTGTCACCCCACTGGAAGCAACATCAAACTGCAGTTGGCTGACGGTGTTTACAGTATTGAGCTTTTGCTTCGTTTCTTCATTCATTTCTTTGAACGTTTGACCCATTGTTCGCAGTTAGGTTTTTGCAAAACGCAGAGAGGCAATCGTCACACAGCGAAAGCGCATTTTTCAAATCAATACACACTCTCATTTGGTACTGGTTCATCTGTACACAGTTGAGATGGTATTCTTTGTGACATCCATTACAAGTTATTCGCTCAACCAGACCGCCGATGGGCATAGAGCATTTACCGCAACCGTACGACAGGCTCATTGTAGAGTGGAACTGAACTGAGTAGACCAGGGGTTCTCGAACTTTTTCAGCTTGCGACCCACTTTTGATTTTTATAGGATTTGACGATCCACCGCGTAATTTTTCTGCAAATTCGACCTGACTTTTTAAATTAATACACTTCATCAATTTCATACGTTTGTTACGTAGTAGTCAAACTTATAAAGTATTTTTTTTAAATTCACAGTGTTTATTTCGTTTTTTTTTAAAGTCTGAGTAAGATTAAGGTGCTCAAGTATGCAGCTTCAGTAAACTCTTAGGGGTCTAAAGAATTTGAAATAAATTTCCAAGTTTATAATGGCTTCAATGAAACTTTACAGAACAGGTCTTATGTATTCTCTCACACATTCTGGAAATAAACAAAAAAAACTAGAATTCTTATTAAGTCTTTGAAGATGAGTGGCAATTTTATGCTTCTGCAGAATTTCAAAGTTTTTAGAACTGTTGTGTTGCTGGATCTCCTTGAAATTTATATTTTCATCCTTCTTACAAACTCATTTTTCTTTCTATTTAAGTTCACTTTCCAGTTTTACTTTTGATTTCCGTAAAAATTTAGATTATTGACATTCAGCAAAATTTTATTGAAGTTAAGCTTTACTGAAGGTCGTAAGGTTACTTGTCGAAATTTGGTATTTTTTCGTTTTTCTAAATTTTGGTAGGTTTTCTAGTTTTTTTTTGATATTTTAACTGCTACACTCATTCGAAATGGTTATTCTGCTTAGATGGTTCAAAAAATTGGAGTGTAAATCTAACTGATAACACACCCGAAAGCAAAAAAAACTTGAACTTATTTTTTTTTCCAAAACACAAGTAGAATCGCAAATATACATGAATAAAAATTTCAAAAAATCTAAAATGTCACCCTGATTTTAAACTTTTTGATATCTCATAGTTTCAGAAGCTATTTCAGAATGCATATAATCCAATTATCCAATTATTCGATATGTATTCAAGACAAATGCATATAATACAAAAATTTGAATGGAATTAAGGAGAAATCGAATTCCTAGAAACTCCGACAATTCTCCAGGAGGTATTTTATTATTGGAAAATGGCTAGCAACATTATTTGACATTCGTAAATTAAGACATATGTTGCAATACGCACAAGCCTTCGCGACCCACCAAAAAGCAACCCGCGGCCCGCCCGTGGGTCGCGACCCGTAGTTTGAGAAACGCTGGAGTAGACGATAACACAGGCAGATCGCTTCCAATAAAAATAAGCGAATGAATAATCACAACAAATCGTCAATACTTTCTGATTGTGTATGTTATGCAGTAGTGTAAACACTTTGTAAACTATGTTTCCAGATGCAGATTAGAGTTCTCTTCAACCACAAGGTACATCACAAAATTATATTCATCTGTTCGTAACAATTAACGCAAAAATATATCATACCACGCTAGGAAGCTATGTTATTCATCATTGGTTCGATACCCGTGCCTGTGGATGAGCAATTGAAATGAACGATAACATAGCCGCCAGCGATTTCGAGCGCAAATTTAGAACACATTTGCCGCATGCGAAACAACCGAGAGTAAACGAGGGTGCAGATCTTCATCCTCCCTTCGTTGGCTGGAACCGTAATCAAATGAAGTTTTAGCGTGGTATGATTCTTCTAAAATTTTCTGTGGAAAAAACTTAAAATAATAATATTTCAACAATAATCATAAAATCTCAAAATGTTTTCATCTAAAAAAATCCGTTCCCCAAATTGGCTTCCATGAAAAATATAAAAGTGTGGGGATGTTCAAAAATAAAAATTAGAAAAATCAAAAACTGAAATTCACGAAATCGAGAAATCAAAAGAATCATCTTCCAAAACATGTTTAAATCGATTTTAGATGACGAATAATGATATTTAGATCAAAATCAAAAATTTGGGTATTAGAGGGTTAATAGACAATGGTGAAACAAAAAAGATTCGTGTGAGCATCTCATTTTTGAATTACCGTGCGACACATTGCCGAAAGTGATCAATTATGCTACGATTCTTACCCAAACACAGAATGGAAGCATTAGCAACAAGAGGTAACAACATACTTAGTCTTGAGGTTGCTCATCGTCAATAACAAAAATATGGTGTTGTATATATTTACTTGCCCATAGTTTCAACTTGTTTTGAAAGCGCAAATCAGAGTTCTATGACAAATTATTGCTAGATAAAGCAGCTCCATTGCCTCCATTGTTCATGTGTGGTTCTTGTCTACTTCTTGCTGCGTTGATGTTCACATTATGAACTACGGAAAACTATACGTACCGTATTCAGTGGTGAGTCAGCGGCACCAATTCCCCCCGAGCCGCGAGCGTCGATTATTATTAATGTTTGATTTGCGGGAGCAAGTTTTACCACGTTAACGCGTTTATGATAAGAACCCCTCTATTGCATCCCAGTTATGCTGGTTCTATGGAGAGCCACTAGGGAAACAGGGAATAGAAATATATTGCCACTTGGCGAAAGTTGGTAATTTATGGGATTTTCGTGTGGTTTGCGCATAAATATTGACTTATTAATGGCGTGTTCGTTGGAAGGTCGGTCGACACTACGAAAGAAAAGGAAGTTCATTGACGTTACCGATATATTACCCACAAGGAGATAACCATGGGCAATGCTAGATAAAACTATCAACAAGGGCAAATGATTTCGAAGGCCACCGTCGGTTGCGTAAGGGAAGAGAATCACGTGCACTTGAAACCATTCCGTATCGTGGGGTAGTTCTCGATGGGCTGAGATTTTGCACTACTAACTGGTTTGCTTTCGGCCCGCGTGCCAAATGGTCATTAATCAAGAGAAATATTTGAGCAGTAAGTGTAACATTCCTCTCGTTGCAAGTAGAGTGTAAATACATCCATCGACCACTTATCGGAAATTCCTTCGTTGCGATTGAATGGGCAAGTCAGAAGTTTATTTACTTTGCTAGCGTGAAATGGGCGCCTGCTCAGTGGAAGGTCGATGGAATTTGTTATGATCGAATGTGTTTACGTTACTTGGCTCCATAAAATTCGGATGTGTCGATGCTAAGGCTGACGTAGACTTTAGACAAGTGTGAACCCAAACAGATGCGAGGAATTGAACTTCTAAAATGGGTATTGGTTCGACGCTGTTTGAAGAACTCTCCATAAGTGAATCAGTTGAAATCGAATCATTCAATTAGGTCACGTTCAGTAGACCTCACACCGTGGTGGGTTCATTTCAGACCATTGCAAATATATCTGCACTGAGGCGTATGATTTCAAGCAAGAGATGAGCTAATTACTGTCACCCAGCGTTAGGCAAACCTCAATCAATTAATTGATGTATAATTCATTTGTGAACAAAGGCTCGTAAATCATCCGGTGGGACAAAGGGTCGTTAGTCGTTCGATGGCGATGAGTTTCAATGATCACCTCGTAAACAGCAGATGGGTGTATAAATTCTAATAACTCTCGTTCGTGCAGGGGCGGAAATATAAGTCTTCTCACTATAACGTTTCAATCAATGCATCGAGGGTAAGCAAACAAATATTAACATCTTTCAAATGCCGTTTAGAAAGGTATGTTTGAAATAAACACGTTCAGTGCATATGAACTATTTAAATTCATTAGCAAACAATCCGGAATTGCATCGAAGTTCAACTCCTACAACCACAAATTGGCTGCTGATCGCAGCAACGACGAAGGTAGAAAGGATCGACGAAATGAAATATGTCCATTTCGACCCAGGAAATACCTTCCAAATCGCCGTCACTAGGTTTATGTCGGACGGTGGATTGAATAATTAAGCGTTTTGCTTTGAATCAACATCGTTGATTTATAAATGGTGTAAATAATAAATTATCGCTTGTCGGTTGATGTTCAAAACTTTCTGAACTGGTTTTCGTTTTGGTATCCCTCTGATTAATGTTTTGTCGTTTTAGTAATCTAAATGGTTCATAACCAGACAGAAACAGAACAGAACAGAAACAGAACAGAAACAGAACAGAAACAGAACAGAAACAGAACAGAAACAGAACAGAAACAGAACAGAAACAGAACAGAAACAGAACAGAAACAGAACAGAAACAGAACAGAAACAGAACAGAAACAGAACAGAAACAGAACAGAAACAGAACAGAAACAGAACAGAAACAGAACAGAAACAGAACAGAAACAGAACAGAAACAGAACAGAAACAGAACAGAAACAGAACAGAAACAGAACAGAAACAGAACAGAAACAGAACAGAAACAGAACAGAAACAGAACAGAAACAGAACAGAAACAGAACAGAAACAGAACAGAAACAGAACAGAAACAGAACAGAAACAGAACAGAAACAGAACAGAAACAGAACAGAAACAGAACAGAAACAGAACAGAAACAGAACAGAAACAGAACAGAAACAGAACAGAAACAGAACAGAAACAGAACAGAAACAGAACAGAAACAGAACAGAAACAGAACAGAAACAGAACAGAAACAGAACAGAAACAGAACAGAAACAGAACAGAAACAGAACAGAAACAGAACAGAAACAGAACAGAAACAGAACAGAAACAGAACAGAAACAGAACAGAAACAGAACAGAAACAGAACAGAAACAGAACAGAAACAGAACAGAAACAGAACAGAAACAGAACAGAAACAGAACAGAAACAGAACAGAAACAGAACAGAAACAGAACAGAAACAGAACAGAAACAGAACAGAAACAGAACAGAAACAGAACAGAAACAGAACAGAAACAGAACAGAAACAGAACAGAAACAGAACAGAAACAGAACAGAAACAGAACAGAAACAGACCAGAAACAGAACAGAAACAGAACAGAAACAGAACAGAAACAGAACAGAAACAGAATAGAAACCAGTACTGGAAACATTCCTACATTCCTACATTGCTACATTTCTAATGTTTTCCAGCTATGGTTTCTGAAATACCAATCACAAGAAATTCCCGCAAATACAAAATATCTTACCACCTGCACATCTGTTGTGTCCCGTTCCTCACTATAAACAAGCTGTTGACATCATTCAAAGCACATTCTATTTCTTGCCCATTTCTCGTAATTGCCTGTCCCACCCCATGCTATTCCCCATTTTGACAAGAAACAGCCACAAATTGCCAAATTTACACCACTGCTGTCGCACCCGAGCAGCCCATTAATTCAAGTCATACCGTAGTCCGTAATGACGACTAGAATGCCCACCGGTGGTGGTGCCGGTGCTTAAAAATAAACATGAACAATTTTGGACAACTAATTATTACTGATTCCGGAGTTTTATTTTCGGAAATTACTACTTTGTCCGTATGTCGAACAACGACAAAGCGACGACGCGACGACGGGTCAGACAGAATTCAATCCCGAAAAATTTGAATACAACTAACAAATTGATCGCTCCTTCGCTTTTCACAGTTCCAGCCAGCATCGAGGGGCGCGTGATCATCAGGTGTCAATCATCACGACGTCGCGTCGTTGGTCCCACTTGCGTGTCATGTCTGGAGTTCCATTTGAGGCCATTAGTATACACTTAGAGTGCGATCATTGTTGTCTTTTTGTTTCACGAACTCCTCCGCATTATTATTAGCATCTCTCCACGGTTGCTGGCTGGCTGGTGGGTAGTGGGCATCCACCGGGAGTGTTTGGGATTGAATAAATTCTGCGACGATGGACGTGTCGATTCGGCCGGCAGACCGCCACCGTGATCTCCGTGTCTTTGTTTCATCATTATTGATCGAACAGATGGAGATTCACAAGAGCTACCGAGCAAGCACATGGACGATCAAATGTCATATCAATTTATAACTGTAAGAAAGAAAAATAATTTTGAGCGTTCGGTTGGTTCGGTGGATCCTCAGCACTAAAGAATAATAAAATATGTGTTTAAATAACCGATATATTCGTTTCGGAGTTATTTATGTTTTTTGCTTTGCGTGAATTTTGTTGCCTCAAAATGAATTCTAACTCATTAAAGGTCCGTCTTCTACAAAAAAAGTGAAAGCCAGAACTTCTATTTGAAATCGACCCACTTAATAACATTCTCATGCACATCAAACCCTTCATCTCTCCGGCCACCAAGAAGGCATCGCTTCAGAGAGGGGCTAGTACATATCGCGCCGTCAAAGTTAGTTGCGTAGCATATGCTGGCGCTCAGCCAGTTTCCGGCGTGGTCATCACTTCCCTTTGTCCTCGGAAGGCAAGCAGGGTCTACACCACGCCTGCTTCCAACTGCACAGTAAGTTACAAGAACTGATAATTTGACCATCCCATAAGTAAGGTCTTATCATCTAGTATACAGAAGGACGTGTCGACATTTTTTTTCTCTTTTTGGGACATAGCCACTGCGACTAATATTCGATCTATTGTGGTATACCCCGTGTCCTTTGTCGTATTACTTTATCACCATTGAGAAGTTATAAAGTATTCAGTTTTGTTACAGTAGTCATTTTCAACTAGTTCGCAAGGAAGGATTCTGATTGATAGGTTCCGCTTTTAACACGCTCCTTTTTCAGTCGAAATCGAATTCCTTAACGAAAAAGTCAAGAAATGATACCGATATTGACTATGCATCGGAACCCTAGTCCCTACTGCCTCAAACCAGTGAATACCGAATAAAAGATTAGGATTACAAATCCATGTTTTCGTTGGTGCAAGATTCATCTCGGCCAGAATCAAACCGATACCTATCACTTTTACCAAGGTATGAAATGTAATAAGGACCAAAGTTTTTCCTTTACCTCCCGAGCAGGAATGAATAACTGACACATAACTGGAGCATACCAAACTCAGGTATCATACTAAGGCTAGGTATTAGTTGGTTATCCAGGTATTGAAAATAACTTATTCTGGTATTATGTAGCTATTGATATAATACCTTAACCAGTTATTCGTTTGGTGTTTAGGACTGCTTGAGGTATTATTCAATTATGGAAAAATTGATATTTGTGTGGGAAAAACGACGATTATTATTCAGGTATTACCATACCTAATGTTATTATTCACGTGTTATGCGCAGAATATGAACCAGTTATTATTTTAGGTATTTTACCTTTTATGCAGGGCTTCTTAATACCTCATTCAGGTTGTAGGTATTCGGTTTTCCATACCTGAGTTTGGTATTCCTCAGCTATTTTCTCCTGCTCGGGCTACTATAATAGGCTGCTAAACTAACTGGAAGCAGTTTGTAGGACTAGGGTTCGGTATGGTAGATCTTTCGCCGCATCGTAATCCAAAAAGGTGATCTTACCCACGCTACGGGCTCCGTTAAAGATCGAGTATCTTTTAAACCCCCTCAACCATTCATCTCTCAGCACGGGCCGCCTGACACCTTGGATTGGGGTTACCTGTTTGGTGGATTTTTACCTCCGGAACAGGTGGTCCGTAGTGCTATTCTAAGCCGGCAGCTACACGGATACGTGCCGACATGGGGCCTTCACCTTCCCGGCCTGACCTTGCCGAGGACCCCTTTTGAACTGCGGGCTCAGATTCAACCCAGTAGACCGACACCACGACAGCAACAGTACCTGGATGTTCTCCCCGCGGCCACTTAAACGCTGTAAGTATCTACATATTCCGACAGCAGGGCACCGGTATGACATACGAAGCCGACTCCGAATCCTTAGATCGCCTGCACTAGCCATTTTCCAAGTACACGCACCTCCTCCTCTGTAGCTCCAAGACAATGTAGGTGATAGCCGTTGAAACGGCATTCCAGCCAAACTCATCCCTACTCATCCTCTGGACAAGATTGTCCGGGGTTGTGTCCTCCACGCATGTGGCAAACATGGTCACGCATTGTGCGAAAACGCAGGTACACGAACAAAATTTGTTTAGCCGTTTCCTCTAAAGCAGCACAAACAGGACATTCGGTGGGAGAACCCGCATGATCAAAACGATGTAGATACTGTCGGAAGCAACCATGGCCTGGAAGGACCTGTGTCAGGGGGAATGTTACTCCTCCATGGCGTCTGTTATTCCAACTATCTACCCTCGGAGTAAACTTATGAATCCACCTTCCTTTGGTGGAACTGTCCCATGCGCGCTGCCATTAAATCATGGAGATCATTCTGACAGTCCTGCGTATAACTTTTGTGCCGCGAATTTCGAAGCACTCTATGTCCTCCCTGATAAGGATGCCGATAGGCAGGCACCATACCAGTGATGACGCAGAGCGCGTTGTTTGACACAGCATAGTACGCGCTCGCAACCCTCAGGTGCATCAGCCTATAAGTATTTTCCAGCTTACCACGGTAGCTTTGGGTACTCGCCGTGCCCCACGCCAGGCTGCCATACCTTGGTAAGGACGTAGCGACACTAGCCAGAAACTTGCGCGTACACCGCAGAGCTATCGGACATCATCTTGGACAGTGCCGCTATAGCTGTGGAGGCTCTTTTACAGGCGTAATCAACGTGGCTACTGAAGGTAAGCTTATCAATCCCCTTTCTCTTACGATCGAGTGCTTTCCCGGTGGTTTTTGTAACCGACAGGATTACATCTACGGTCGACCTCTCCTTCCGGAAGCCGTACTGGCTACTGAAGTGGCCATTTAAACCCTCGGTGTGCCTCAACATTCCATTGAGGATGATCTTTTTGAGTACCTTCCTCTTCCCCGCCGTTTCGATCAAGCAAATTGGTCTATATGCCGACGGGTCTCCGGGTGGATTCCTCGCCTTTGGCAATAGAACCAGGCTCTGCAGCTTCCAAACCTATTGGAAAACTCCCTCATCCAGGCATTTCTGCATAGCAGACCTGAGCATTTTGGGAGCCTCTGCAACAGCTACCTTTAAGGCCTAGTACGGAACTCCGTCCGCACCTGGGGTCTGACCTACGCTAAGGGGCTTTGATATCCCCGCAAGTTCCACATCTGTGACCTGTTCCTCATTGCCGGGCCCAATACCCGGCTGTCCTACGAAAGGAGGTCAAGGACTAAAATCATGACGCGGAAAAGCCCTTCGATGATCCCCTCCATCACGATCCTGTAGGCATCACCCCACGGATTCGCATTGGCAGGCCATATTGCTTGTTCTTATCTTGGTTTTCAGCGTCGATTCTTTTCGCTCTTCCTTATAGCCAAATTGTATGAAAAACAGCAATTTTGTTCGGAATTCGTTCGAAGAAGTTGACAAATAATGAAAATGCCATTAATATGAAATTGAGAGCTCAATAATGTTTCATTTTGGCTTAAACTAGCAGAATACTATGATTTGGCAATTTTTGCCACGTATTTTCAAATCTGGACCATTGTGGCGGCAGCGCAAGTTTTGGTTGTAAAGAAGTTACAACCTGTAGGGTAAGAAATCAAACTTTGAACTAGTCAAATTGTAATCTTAATTTGAACCATTTCGAAATTCATTAAAACGACGTACTTTTTAGGCAAATATTGTCCCGAAAAAGATGTTAAACAGCTTTCCGTAATATAACCTGATAACATGGACTTTAAAAGCATTGAAAAAAGCGTTTTTGTCATGGAAATCAGGCAATTGAAAAATCACTGTGATTTCACCCATTTCCCCCCAGAGAAAGCACATTTTCGGTGCACTCGTGCAGCTCATGCATTGTATCACACGCAATATGTGAACACGTCAAATGAAAGCTTATTTATCGTAGAATCGACCAACCGAATAATATTTCGCATTATTTGTCATAAAATTATCAAATTCAAGTAATTCTTACTTGAAGAATGTTATCTTAAGTTGAACCATTTGTAATCTAAATTTGAACTAGTAAACGGGGGCGAACTTCCAGTGTTGGCCTGCAGACTGCGCTAGTGGCTGTTTTGTTTACTCTTGGGGGATGAAAAATTCCAAATTTAATTTCCAAGTTCCTGAAGAGTTTAGTGCATTCTTAGTTGAAATTCCACTGCCTAATGAAAAATAGTTATGGGAATTAGCAGATCCATGTGTTTTTCTATTGTTCAGAACGAACTTGGCTGTTGTGGGAGATGCTCGAGCTGCTGCCGCCAGTAGTTCAAATTAAGATTAAGATTGGTTCAAATTATGATTACGATGGTTCAAATTAAGATTAAAATCTTTGTTGAAGAATAATCGAATTTTTCAATGAAATTTGGTGCAAATACAAACTTTTTACCATTTAACTGAAAGCTTATATCCGTGGCTTTCATTTACATAGGTTTTTGCCGTTATAAAATATTTCCATGTGGGAGAAATTAACACTCAAAATTTGCGCTACTTCAGAAGGCCGCAATTTGGTTCAACTTTTGATTACCTACCCTATATCTGAGATAAACCAGTAATCGGCTGCAAGTCCTGATAATAAAGATAATAGGGGGATTCACTTAACAGCGTAAACTGATTAAACTGATTAAACGTCGTGATCACCAAGGCAATCTTTGATTAATTCATTCGCAAAATCATGAAACATTTCAAACAAGCAGAAAATCATGGCTTACGCAGCATTTTAATCCGTTTAGTGAGTACCCCTAATAATAATAATAATAATAATAATTTGATGTAATTCTAACACAATGTTAGAATTACGCCAAAACATGTTTAAAGAGAAATGCGGATGCAGGCGGGTTCAAAACCGAGATTCTATCAGAGTAAGTATTACAAAATATCCCTGCACTCTAACCACCACGATTATAACTGCACATGGATGGATGAGAGGCTGAAAGCCATCATAAACGACGCAAACATGGCTAGTGAGATGGAAGTGATACAGCAGCCACACTGCACAATGGCTCCAGAGCCGAATTTACGATGGCAAAGTGTTTGAAAGTAAACCTTAATTTTAAGTTGATTTCAGTCTATTAGAAAGTTTCCTCTTATTTTTTGCCCTTATTCCTTATCATTCTTATGTTTGGGTGGTCTCTTTAGTGAAGCTGATTTAAATATCGGCTTCGTAATAATTCTATAAACGGGTTCAAAATATTTCACAATGTTAAAGAGACTGAAAAACAGATATTACACTCTGCTCGCTTCCCATCGATCACTTTTAAAATGGTTGTATCAAATATTCGGTAGGTGGTCAATTGACCACTCGCAGTGCTGGCATCGTTTTTGCTTCTGTTTGACATTTGCTCTCTACCGCCACCTAGTGCTGGCCCGGTAATGCACAGTACATTTAGCATTGGGTGATAACCTCCTTGCAATGGTTCTAGCAGACATCACCGTCTGCGCACAAAATCCACATTTCCTCACAAACGGCGACCTACCGCATATCATCACGAGTTGATTTGCACGGCTTCTGACAATGGTGCATCCCTCGGACGACGACGACAACGCGTTGCAACGTATCAAACACTTATGAGACTTAATTAAAATCTCATTCATTTTCCTTCGTCGTCAACGTAGTCGCCAACGTTCCTCGATGTTTTGCTTTTGCTCACTGTAGTGACTGTATCATTGCAGTAGGAGTTGGTAGTTTGTTTACTATAAAGCTCAGAAACGTATAATTTACCTGGCAGACATTTGAAGTCCATGACGAGACGCGATGCCCACTGCATGAGGTTGCTGTCTCCTTGTTACAGCAAGATTTGATCCTATCAAAAGTACGGGATAGTATTTCATAATGGCATACTTCATGTTTTATGCACTTTAGTTACACATATGTTGCAATTACTAGAAAACGCGTACACGCTGAAAAAACCGTTCCGGAAATTGTCCACATCGAGTCACGCATATTGGAACAATCGCGAACTCTTTTCACAAATATACACCATGAATAAAAATCACGACATCAAGAACATTGTTCTGCTACATGCACGTAACGCCTCCGTAACGCAGTGCCTGACAGCAACAGCGGAACAACAATCTTAAAACCGTGATTTTTGTTCTTACAGCCGTGATTCATATCACGGCACCAGGAACACAGTTCATGGTCTGCAATGGAAAGTTTGACGTTTCAGTAAAAAAAATCACGGAAACTAGAACTGAGTTCCGAAAGCCGTGATTCTGTTTACGGTAGGGAGAGCTTCGTTCTTGATCAGCAAAAAATTGCCAGTAGTAGCAGAAAATATTTTGAAAACAAGTACTGTATCGAAACTGCCATCACGTAAGCAGAAATCAACCAATTTCAAGATCAGTTTCAATGATTTTGATGATTAAAAATCCAAGAGAAATTTGTGCCATTAAAGTGCGATATATTTCCGATAGTTATGTTTCAATTTTGTAGTATCACGGATTCGGGAATAACATTTACTTCCAAAATGAATATGCCGTCAGTGTACTAGTCGCCGCTCACCGTCATAAAACTGGTCTTTGTTTGAGTAATAGAAGTAAATTAGCATTAGCATTAGCATTAGCATTAAGCAAGTCGCACAAATTCGTAGGTGGTACAACCCTGAATCGCTGTTATGAGGGTTGCATCCTTCCTGTCCGTTACCAAAGCACAAAGATTTGGGACTAATCTCTGACTCTTAGACAAGATTGACGCAATCCTCCAACGGTCAAGTGCTGTCCTGGCCACGTCCTTGCGACAGCTGAGGGATTGGAAAGGAAGATTAGTTGGACACCTATGAAAGTACATAGAGACCTCTACATTCTTTCAGGCCTAGGCGTCACGGGAATTTGGGTGTTAGTGGAAGGGTAAAGTTCAAAGAAAACGTTTGGTCAACGTTCAGGTGCACAACATATTTTGGTTGATGTCTGGTTCCTTTCCGAATTTGATCCTTATTGGGTGTTCGATTTTAAATCTGAAATAGAAAAGGAAAATTATAGATTTATCTGCTCTGCATCCTTTTATATGAAATGGTAGATTTACCTGTAACCTCCTGAAATAAAGCGTTTATGAGTAGTAAACAATGAAACAAAACGCAACAATAGACAAAATTATATCAAATATTGAGCCTGCTATGATCAAATATTTATTTCTGGAAACAGCCAGATCAAAGTTTAAGTTTGAATACTATGATAGCCATAAATTGCATAAACATTCTGAAGGTTTTAAATTAATAGATAAATAACTTACACACACAATACGCGACGCGACACAAGGCAACACTTATCGTTCTTACAATCGTCAAGAAAAGATTTAAAAAATTACCTTTTGTCGACCGGTTTCCGGCGAGATCTAGCCCATCTTCAGGACAATGTCGGACATTGTTTGTTTCAACCATTTTTGGCGTATTATAGTGTTTGAATTCAATTATAAGTGTGAATTGATCGGATATTTTAGAAGGAACTTGAGTGCAAGACTATTTGTATGATAACGGGCATAGGATCTGGGACCATCTGGGCAAGGGGACCCACCTCGGGCACCCGCCGCTACAATCCAGTAAGTTTCAGATCAATCGACCTGATTCCTGGAGTACGGTGAGATAGTCGCAGTATCTAGCCATGTGAAAAATTTATATCAATTGGTCTGAAACTGGCCGAGCTTCACCAGAAAGCGCCCAAAATAGGTCCTTCCGCCCAAACGGTCGCATACCCTATGTGTTTGAGTTTTTAACTTTCGTTGGCATTTTATGTACACATGTTTAAAAAAATAGTATGTATAACTAAGCTATTAATTGAATGCTATTTACTTTTTTGCATTGTGGTAATTCCGGACTGCATCTATGTATGAATTGATAATTGTTGAAATATAATCATGTTTGGTTTTGGTACAATCAAAGGTTAAATCAAATAGTAGAAGCATCCACCCATCCTTACCTCTATTACAGTTCCTAAATTAAATCCAACAAAAAGGAGAAAAAAAGGTTTGAGTTGGCAACACTTTACTACTAAACTTAACGGCGGTTGCTATAGTTACCGTTATAGCATAGCATAGCATAGCATAGCATAGCATAGCATAGCCGACCGTACACATCCTGGGGTGGCTGTCGATAGAGAAGTTTAATGCGCCAGAAAAGTTGCCTGGGACTTGACAAACCTTTCATTTAACGAACTCTCGACACCTGGCCAGGTCCTTACGATCAGCGGGGATGGGGAGGAAATGTTGATTAGATATCTACTCAGAATATGTCCAAGAACTTGGCCCACTTCATAGATATCTGGAGTTGGAAATTGGATAGGGTTTAATGGGATGCTTTCCTTGACGAAAAAGCGTACAAGAAATTGTCATGGTTCAATCATTTACCTGGTTACCACTGAAAAAGTAAAAATAAGCATTAATCAAGTCGCACAAATTTCGTAGGTAGTACAGCCATAGACCACAGTTGTGAGGATTGCCTCCTTCCCGTCAGATACCAAAACACAAAGATTGGAGATTTTTCTCTGACTTCTCAACAAGACTGACGCAATCCTCCAACAGTCTAGAGTTGTCCTGGCCTCGTTCTTGCGACTGATGAGGAATATGAAAGGATGGTTAGTTAGACACCTAAAGAAAGATTTGTTTGAGTAATAGAAGTAAATAGGAATAAATCTGTGCAAAAAAGGTGTATTTATAAGTTTTACCCGAGGCCGACATGTACTGTGATTTGTGAAATTTCAAATTTGGCTGTCCACTCCGTTGTTGGTTTGTCTGACTGCGATTTTTCCCGGTACTGGCTGGATGAAGCATCACGATGATCAGTGTCTCCGGAGTCCGGAAACTCATTCGCTGCTGTGACTGTGCCGCCGGAGTAACCTAGAAGTGGTTCCGTCGTGCTTGCTGTTGCTTCAGGCATCAGGCGCAAAGTAGCCAAGATTTCTTCCTTCGAGAACATTTTCGAGTCTGAAATAAAAGATTTGCACATAAGCAATGTGTTCAGTAATCTTTTAAAATGTGTAATACAAATTTTTAGCAAATAATATGATACAATTACTTACCTCCACCAGTTTGTCGTCCGTCAACTTTTAACTTTTTTTTCTGAATCAATGCGTTACAAAAAGTGACAGCGATGCATTACCACGAACAAAGTTCCCATTATTGGGCACAATATCACGTGCAATGAGTTTACAAATCACGGAGCCGTGATTTCTGTTCTCATATTGTAATGCGTAACGGAGTTGTTAAAAGGTATGAATTTTGTTCCTGGATATAGGAATAAATTCAGGAAAGTGTGATGCGACAAATCATGTAAATGAGAAATACTTCACGAAGTTGAGGTTACCGGCTGTTCCACTTACCATGATTTTTTGTTCACGAAAATCGGAACGGATTTTTTAGCGTGTAATTCATGAACCTAGCAGATTCTACTTTCAAGTAAGAATAATAAAATTATTAAATTTCTATGGAATAAAAAACAGATTTAATTAAAGAAAGAAATACTAGGCTTGCAGAAGTTTTCTTCAAGTAGACATATTATAGGGTGTCCCAGAAAGTATGGGCACAACTTTGCAGCTCTGCCATTTGGGAATGGACGCATAAACAAACTTTATTTTCACACATATCCTGCCTTAATATGTTAACATCAAATGCCAATCATTAAAATTTGCATTTAACACTTTGTTTGAAAGCGGTAGAACATTCCCTAAAAGACCTTTTGAAGCTTCTGCACAAATTGCTATATTTTTCAATAACATCGCTTAACAAATTGTTTCCTACGCATGAAATTGAGCTCGATAAAAATTTCAAAAAATATTTCCGTGTATTTCCATATGCGTATCTATTATACAACCCTTACTTTGAAAACCGTTTTCATAATAGATGAAAACAAGCATCTGAATATATATCACAACATGCAGAAAATCACATTTTAATTTCACTATAAGTAAAATATATGCTCCAGCTTTATAAAGTGTAGATTGAATTATTTTTATTCTCGTTAAAACATGTTTAAAAACTCGAATGTCTGTAGGCATGTCTTATCCAGAAATAGAAAAGGCGAATTTTCTAGTTTTCTCAAAATTCTGAAATACTTGTGCTTACGGGCAAAACATATTTTTATAAAAAAAATCAATCAACCATCTGAGGAAACATGTTTTCGAATATATCATGTTAAAAAAATCGAAAAAAAAATGATTTGAATTCGGATATTTGCCAAAACTGTAAAAAAGTAGTTTGTGCAGAAGTTTTGAAAGATGTTTTTTCATTTGAAACATTCTGCATACAAAAACCCTTTTTAATGTATAATCTCTTTACAGGTATCAATTAAAATACCTTGAATAAAAATACAAAAATATAAAAATTGTTGTTTGTTAAGAAATGATTGTATTTTCGCTATACAAAGTTGTGCCCATACTTTCTGGGACACCCTATATGCCACAAAGAATATGAAACGAAACGAATACTGTTAGGAGTGATTTAATGGGTTAAGCCATTTTACCTGATGAGTATACTTTTGGCCACTTCCCCCTAAGTAGCGCTCAAGTCTGCGCAATCTTAAGTTTGTGATTGATTACGGTCTATTAGTGTAGTAAGGATTTCTAGTTGGTATCCCCTAAAGGCTCTGTTATGGTGTCTGAAAGCGGATAATCTGTAATTATTAGTTGATCGCTGTTTGTTTAAGATGATCTACAAAGCTATGAATACGATTTAAGCTCATGAAGTGACAGCTACACGTATTTAGCTGATAAAACAAAAAGTCAAAGATAACACTGATCTTCAGTGAAAAGAAGGAGCAACTGCAACTCTAAATAATAAGTTTAGCGTTGATTATGTCATTCAAAAGGAAATTACAAGTCCATTCTACCCACAAATGCAATCAAAACAAAGATCGCAGAAAGTTAATTGAGTGTCGCTGCTGACTGGGTTCTCCTTGGAAGATAACGCGCACTACATAACAAGCCAAGCGTTCCGTATTCCATAGCTTCCCGTTCATTTGATCTCGTTTGCCCGCCGATCGTGTTTCATCGGTCAGATTTATTACTCGCTCGCACCCAAGCAGACACCAGAAGACTTGTTGTACGATGAACCTCGTCGCATTTGTTGGCCCGCGTCCGGAAAGGTCCGCCCAAAAGGTTAAGTGGGTGTGAGCATAAACGTGCGCGCGAAGACGTTTACCATCGGCGCATTCGCTACGAGAATGCTGTCGATCTTATTCAATCTGTGTGATTCGATTCAGAGCCATGCACGATCGACACGGCTTGCGGTAGGCTTGCTCATCTTCAACGCTTGTGAGAAGAATCAGTAGGAAAATGCTCAAATAACACACTTTATCATTTTTTATTGTCTATTGTCACACTTATTATTCCTTTATTATATGAAATTCCAGTCTGTTCCATTCCAAAATAATAAGACGAAAAACGATTTTTTCCTCAGTTAGCGCTCTTTATCCAGATACCCCCTAGTACGTCTACCACATTTATTTCAATCGACTTTGGGCGCGTAAGCAAAACACTTGGCATGAACGCGCTGCCGCGCCGGTTGGTAGATGCGTAAGACGAATTTCGCACCAACTCGTCTTCGGGGTTGGCAGCACCCCCTCAGAATGTTATGAAATTTGGTAGGTTTCAAGACTTTACCTTTTCAAGCAACTTTGCGTATTTTGTTTTTTCAAAATTAACCTAGACTAACATTTAAAAAGAGTCAAAGTTCTTTAACCGTTTTTTTTTTCACAAAAAATAACTCGAATATGATAAGATGTACAAAAAAGTGATGTATGGGTGACATTTAGAGAATTGTCCAAGCTTTCATGAAAAAATATATTAAAAATTCTAAATACATTTTTACACGCTAAAAAATATATTTTTAAAATTAAAAGTCAATTTACAGAAAATGCCCACTTTTTTATGTTTTGAATTTTTTTTTCCAAGAAAGTCAATATTGTTGCCTAACTTTCCTCCATACATCACAAGATGGGCACTTTTAAGGAAAAAAAGTTTTTCTAACAAAAACTTTTTCATGTTAGTTTTTTTAGCGTGTTGCGCATCAGCCGTTTTTTTCACAAAAAATATAACTCGAATATGATAAGTTGTACAAAAAAGTGATGTATGGGGGACTTTTAGGGAATTGTCCAAGCTTTCAAGAAAACATATTTAAAAAATATAAAAAAATGTTTTACACGCTAAAAAATATCTTTTCAAAATTAAAAGTCAATTTACAGAAAAAGCCCACTTTTTTATGTTTTGAATTTTTGTTCCCAAGAAAGACAATATAGTTGCCTAACTTTCCTCCATACATCACAAGATGGGCACTTTTAAGGAAAAAAAAATTTCTAAAAAAACTTTTTCATTTTATTTTTTTTGCGTGTTGTGCATTAAATCGTACAGTAATGTATCCAGAATCCTAATGACAATCCATTAAAACTTAATGGGCTCAACTACTTTTTTAATATCTTAACGTGCTTGACATTGAAAACGTGCTTGATATTGGAAAGGGCTCAAGATAAATTTGCTTTTAGGGTTTTATATCAATGAAAACGCTTGTGTATTGATGAAATATGTACATATGTATATGTGTATTCAATTATTTTCTTTTCTACAATATATACATCCTTCTTTTATACATTCTATTGTAACGTTTTCTGAATATTAGATCTTTAGTCTATCTGAAACAAAGTAAACTTTTTTGGATTATCTTTTGAATTCGAAAACTTCTTCGCTTCAATTTGATTTTCAGAAATTGGCACAAATGAATGAAATTTTTGTGTACCAGGTATTGTTTTTACGTGACTGTATGTGTATAGTTCTTCAAGTTCATCCGTCATTTTTGCATATTGTTCATTTGAAATAAAGCAGAAATTCAATTTTGTTATATGTATATCTGACTGTTTAACTGCCCAGTCATACAGTTCTCGAGGAGTTGTGATTGTGTTTCCATAATCTCGAGCAAGACTTGCTCGTTTTGCCATTCGCTTGAGAGTACCTCCAACAGCGTCACTTGGACCTTTGCCATGTGAAGTTGCGAAGAAGTGCCATTCTGCTTCCAATCCATAATTGGACCGAAAACTGCACAAACTGGCAAATTTTTTTTTGTTCTTATAATGAGCTGCTGCTCCATCTGACATGAAAGTAATTTTTGAGAAATCAATCGATTGTTTAATGAAATCCAGCAGTTTTGATATAAATAACTGAACTGCTGTTGTATCGTGTGTAAGTACTTCAGATATTATTATAAAGCTCAAGTTTTCCAACTTATTTTCTTTTCTGTAGTACACTTCAAAGGGGTGAATGGTAGCTTGAGAATTATTCCAATGGTAAGCTTGAGCTGAATTTTGAATGATAAATGAATAATTTTCTGAAAAGTCACAAATTGTTAATACTTCACCCTGTTTAAGAGATTATTTTTTATCCCGCAAAAATGAGGATTGTTCTTTATAAATGAAATCATGAGTTATAAGCTTATCAACTTTTTCTACAAAATACGTAACAAACTCGTCTATAGTCTTAGTAATAGTTCCCAAATTGCATTGATCAGTGGTTAGCCATTGTTGAAATAAAACCGATTCTTTATCATTCGCTTCTAATAATGATATTAGTTCACTGGTTCTAGGCACACAATAATACAATTTCAGCAAACAGAATGCTGTTTTAAGCATTCAGATATCAAAACAAGCTGAGAAACAGGTTCTATTCCAGTTGGGATGTAACGCCAAGAAAAAGAAGGCACCCAATCAAACAAAGTTGTAATGCCCATTGAGTGTTATTAAATGGGTATAAGGATTCTTGATACATCCTGTACGAGTTAATGCGCAACACGCTAAAAAAATAACATGAAAAAGTTTTTGTTAGAAAAACTTTTTTTCCTTAAAAGTGCCCATCTTGTGATGTATGGAGGAAAGTTAGGCAATAATATTGTCTTTCTTAGAAAAAAAATTACAAAACATAAAAAAGTGGGCATTTTCTGTAAATTGACTTTTAATTTTAAAAATATATTTTTTAGCGTGTAAAAATGTATTTAGAATTTTTAAAATATTTTTTCATGAAAGCTTGGACAATTCTCTAAAAGTCCCCCATACAACACTTTTCTATAGGTCTTGTCATTTTTGAGTTACATCGATTTTAAAAAATTCTTCGAAAAAAAGTTAGGCCCTCTTCAAATGTTACTCTTGAAAATTTTCGAAAATTTAAGTATGCAAAGTTGCTTATAAAAACCTAGTCTTTATGCCCACCAAGTTTCATTCGATTCTGAGAGGGTGTTGCCAACCGCTGGTCGAGTTGGCGCGAAATTCGTCGTAAACCTCTTTCCGAACAGCTGCTCAAGTGATGGATTGGTCGGGATCAATTTGCAACGTGCGATTCATGGTAATTGACCTGAATTATTCCCAATGCAAAAGTTAACCCAAACAGAGCGGTTGCTTCCTGCAAGTATATATGTATGATCGGTATGCTAATGGGTATAAACAATGTGAAGTTGATTTCCATTGATGGAACGTGTGCGAAAATTAATGAATTGGCATCAATAGGTGAGATTCTTGATCAATAAAATGCTATAAGCAGATTGGTATTTAGAACAAAAACAAAACTAGAATCAATTTTCAAAAAAAAGGTTTCAAAACTCATAATTTGCAAAGAGCTTAGAAGTCCATTTCATCAGTTTATTTTAGACACATCACACTAACCTAGTTTGTTTGCAACACGACAGTCCGATCAAATTTGCCCAATCCACCCATATGAGGTCACAACTTGTTTAATTTTACACAAAGACTTAAGCACAATTCGTTCGAGTCCTCCTCAAGACCTCAATGGATTGTGGAGTTCACCTGAAACCTTCACGCAGCTTTGTATCTGTCTAATGTTCTGATATATGAAAGCAGTCATTTCCTGTGTTGGCCATTCGAGCCTACATCGTCCACATCGTTCAGGATCAGGCACTCATCGAAATGCTGTTTCCACAATTCAATCACCTCACGTACGTACGTCCGTAACAAGGCTCATGGCATGATGCCGTTGAGAGCTGTGTTGGCCATCAATGCGCCTAGGCGGCGTAATTTCTCTTGTAACAGGTCAGCATACTATTTCCGCTTTCCCTTGTATCATCCCACGTTCTGCCGGGTTCCATACTGCAGTATTACCACCTGCGCTGTGTTATTCTCCTCCAAAATCGCTCTACGCATTTCAGCATTCGTTTCACGTATTCGATGGTGCTTTATGGCGGATATTACTATACATACTCCTACAGTCCTTTAGAGGGGCCACACAGAGGAAGGTAGTCCAGCGGTTTGGCAACCCGCTCTTGCGAGTCAATCGTGTAGTCGTAGTGTAGATAGTGTAAGAGTAGGACTACTAACCCCAATTCAAGATGTCAAGTAACTCGTACCAAGGAATGAGTGATTGAGGGGGTGAAAAAGATGCTCGATCATTAACCCTCCAGTAGTCGCGCTGTTGTATTTCGTACAACACATTGTGGAGGTTGTGGTAGTGGCAAGGTTAACCGCTTCGTGAGAAGCGGTTTGGATAGGTCTCCGTTAAAGAGAACTGAAGGAGTAGTAGAGAGCTTAGCACGTAGTGGCAGCGTCGATAACCCAATTTCCTCCCCGACTAGTTTGTCGGGTGAGGTATTGGACGGAGCAAGGTTAACAAGGACCTTAAACAAGAGTCGGAATGGACTCTTCGTGATGGAGGTAGTTGTGCAACAGCTTGACTTCATCATTGACTTTGTGCTTTCGAAGTCTAACATCAACAAGGACCTCAAGCAGGCCCCGTCTGAGGCTTCGAAAGTCAATGACGTCTGTCAAGCAAGACGATGAGGAACCCATGGAAAATGTGGCAGCGGCAGAGCCCACGAAGAAAAAGGTTACGACGTCTACCCAGACAGAGACCTTCGCTTTCGCGGGTAGTCCAGAGGGTGCGTCGGATGGGACTGCTTTTGATAAGTACTCACATATTCGGGTGAGGCAGCCGTCAGATGAGTAGCCTGAGGCGGTGCCCGCAAGGCTAGGCAGTTACTAAACCCCGAAAGCAGTAATGCCGGTAAGTTGGACCCCAGCCAGGCATCCCGGATAGCTGGGAAGGGTGGGCCTGAAATGGCTGGCCCGTTCCGGATGGAAGGGAACAAGGGGTTGCAACCATTGTTAGGCCCTCAGCAACCACAAAATAGGGCAGATCAGGGGAAGTATCCCTTTCGACCACAGTTGAGCGGAGGAGGAAGATAAAGAAACCGCAAGATGTGCAGGAGCGTAGACCTAGAAGGCGTAGGAAGACAAGTACTAAACTCGAGAAAGGTCACGCGCTCGTCAACAAATTCGAACAGTCTAAGAACTCGGACGTCTTGAAGGCGATGCGAAGCAACGCCAAATTCGTGGATCTGGGAACCGATGTGCGCAGTATTAGACGTACTCGTACGGTCAAAAGAGCGCAAGAGCGCCGTATACAAAAGTCTGGCGGAAGAGGTCCTTGGTGAAGGGGTTGAGTTGAAGACTCATACAACGGAGGCGACTCTGAAGAACTTAGATGAGATCACTGATACGGAAGAGCTCGTCACGGCACTTCAGCAACAGTCAGGGCGTCGTAGGACTGTAAAAGCCCTGACAGGAGCAACACCAAACGGCAGCCAAGGCCACAAGGCACAAGGCTGCACAAGTACACCCACGTGTTTGATTTGTTCCAGGAAATCCGCAAACAAAAGCCACACAACGGGTGGTTCAAGATGCCCGACCTTTTGAAAAGCCGTAGCGAACAAATCACAGTGCAGGTCACGCAGTTGAACCTGAAACAAACAGTGTGACGCAGCTCAGAAACAGCTTTGTCAGGTAGTTTCTGAGTATAGGGGACGGATATCGCCATCATAGTGGACCCATGCCGAGTACCCGCCGGCAACACCATCCAGGAATTGACTACTACTACTAATTAGGGCTTCGTAATCGCTAAAGTAAACGGGGTCTTCTTCTGTAGCTGTTATGCGCTTCCACGATGGTCGATCGAGCAGTTCACGCAGATAACGGACTGTATGACGACCATGCTGACTGGGCGAAGGCCGGTTATAATAACAGATGACTTCAATGCATGGGCCGTGAATGAGGAAGCCGTTTCACGAACCAGCGGGGTCAGATCCTGCTAGAGACACTGCTAGACCATGACCATGACCAAGACTACATACCTTTAATTGGAACAGTGCGTGGTCGATTATTGACGTGAACTTTTGTAGTCCTGGCCTAACAAGTAGTTGTAACTGAAGAGTAGACGATGGCTACACTCCCAGTGATCACCTAGTAGTTCGCTACAGTATCGACTACAACAACAGCAGGCAGCGGGTACAGAAAGAAGCAGCTAGGCTAAGCCCACGTAGGTGGAAGACATCATACTTCGACGACGAGGCATTTGAAGAGGCACTCCGCCGTGAGCGAAACCTACTCGGTTTATGCGTTAGTGAGCTGGTAGCTGCGCTCTCGCGTGCATGCGATGCAACCATGCCTACGCGAGTCCACCCTAGAAATGGGAGAGCAACGGCTTACTGGTGGACTCAAGCGATTGCGGACCTGCGCCACGCCTGCTTACAGCCTAGGCAGCGGATGCAGTGAGAACGATCTATACACGTATCATAATGGCGCTAATGTTTTGGCAGCTCTTGGCAGCTGCAGTTATCTTTAATCAATTCTGCATACTTAAACGAACGTAGTGGTTGTAGTGGTTGCACTTGCTTGTGTTCTTTATCAAAACATCAGCAATTTTTCCATCAGCAGATATTTAGCGCTGTAAAAAAATACAAAATCATGATTTCCAATTTATTTAAAAGACAGTCAACGCTTCTGATATTGTAGATGAATGATCGGTATACTGAAACCCATTTAAGACATGTTCAAAGTTTCTGCCAGATTTTTTCGAAATTGGACCATTGTGGCCGTAGCTATTATATGACATGTATCAGGCCCGTGCACAGAAGTGGCACCAAGGGAGGGGTTTTTTCCCAATTTCGACAAAAGGCGGAGGGGCGCCTAGTGTATGAAACGTCAGTAATGGGGGGAGTTTAACACCCAAAACACCCCCGCCCCCTAGTGCACGGGCTTGTCATGCATGTTGCTGGGGTTGTTGAAATGTGTTTGGCTTACCTACGCTTAATTCAATATCTCTGCTCGGAGTGGAGGGTGTAGACTGATTTTTTGACACAAATTGCACCGCACGATGTTGGAAATCAGCTCGTTTCACACCGCTCTCTGTGTCATCTTTTTGAGAAAATCCTCTGAAATTCCCGCCTTGCGTGCAAAATAAATTTGTGTAAAAAACTTCTGTAGTATTGGGCAATTTTACATAAGGTTGGTCCTGCTCTAATCGATTGCGTTCCACTCCGGGTGTAGATGCACGTTGTGGTACTCGCGTGTGATAAGCTTGAATGTTGACTCCAGAATAAATTTCCGGAGAAACTACAGGATTTCCAGTCGAACTCTTGACAGAAATCCGATACAAAACCAAGAGGAATCGCCGGTGCAACTCTTAAAAGAACTCCGTTGGAACTCTTGAAGTTACTCCGGGTGGAACTTCGAGAGGGTTCTCCAGTGAAACTGATAATGGAATTTCTGGTGATACTGATGGAGAAATTCGCGGTAGAAATCCAGTGGGAATTTGCAACTCCCATAAAAATTTCAGATTGAACTTTTAGAGGATTGCCTATTGGAACTCCTAAAATACTTCTCGGTGCAACTCCCACAGGAATTCCCGGTGGAATTTGTGATGGAACTCTTAGAGGATTTTCGTTTGGAACTCCTAGAAAAATTTTCGGAGAAGTTCCCGGTGAAATTCCTGGGGAGTTCACATTGAAATTTCTAGAGCAAATCTCGCAGGAACTACTCGAGGAATTTTTACCAGAGCTTCTTCCCCTGAAGTTCTTAGAAGAATTCCAAGTGGAACTCCCGCAGAAATTATCTGTGAAACTCCTAGAGGATTTTACAGTGGAACCTCTAGGGAGAAATTTCATGAGGATTTTCTAGAGCTTTAGAAATGCTTAGTGTTATTTCAGAGAAATTCCCGGTAGATCTTCAGGATGACTTCCCCATGAAACTCTTTAAAGAATCCCACTGGAACTCCTATGCGGACACGCGGTGAAAGTTCTACAGGTATAACTCCAGCGAGAATTCCCTGTAAAACTTCTAGAGCAATTTCCAGTGGAACTCCTAGAGGAATTTCCAGTAGTAAGAAATTTCCGGTGGAACACCGGTGGTAATTCGTGGTGGAACTTTCGGAAGTATATTCGGCGGAACTGCTTGAGGGATTCTTGGCAGATTCCTACATACATAGCTGGTGGTAATTCTTGAGTAATTACCGGTGGACGACACCTAAGAGAATTTCTTGATGAAACTCCTACATGATTTCTCTGTTGAACTCCTTGAGAAATTTGCGGTGGAAATACTAGAGAACATCCCGATGATAGAAGAATTTCTTGTAGAACTCTTAGAGATATTCTCGGTTTCCAGTTAAAAAAAATTCTGGTGGAACTCCCAGAGGAGTTCCCAGTTAAACTCGTGCAACAAGGTGGAACTGCTAGAGAAATTTCCAGTGGAACTCCTTCAGTAGTTGACGTTAGAACATCAGTAGGTGTTGTTACCGGTGGAACTTCTAAAGAAGTTTTCAGTGGAATCTCGTGGGACATTTATGGAATACCTTCAACTTTTAGAGGAATTTTCGGTGAAGCTACTGGAGAAACTCCCACTGGAATTCCTAGAGAAACTACCTAGAGGAACTTGCTTAACTTAGTAGCATAGATTAACTTTTGTGTCTAAGAAAGGTAATGCAGTTCGATGTAGGATTTTGTCCTTATTGTTTTCAGCTCGGTTGAACAGACCACTACATCCAGTGTTGGTGATTATTTATGTATCACCTTTTCCTGGAAGCACCTTCATTGTTACCATACAGCAAGTCTTCCAGATGGCTGCCCGCTATGCATGAGGCTGACACAAATTTAGATTTTCTCTCGGATTTTTTTTTGTCGGAATACAACATTTTGAAGGGGGACACAAATAAATTATTTTAGAAATTTAAAAAAAAATAAAGTGGAATTAGAGTCATCGAGAAAATTTCTTAATAAAACCGATGAGTTTGACGATTTTGCCTTTTTGTTTAAGTAATTTTTCATCAAATACATTTATTATTTTTCATCCCCCCTTTGACGAGTCAACAAGCAAAGTGATAAAAGAAGAAAATGAAAATTGTTCCGGCCTTATCTGTCAGCATATTTCCTTCCAGGCCATTGCAGATACAAGTGAAAACTGTGCACAGAAAGCAGTTGTATATATTGTGCGGGTTACGTCGCACACAAGTTTTTTTACTAGTTTTCTCAGTCGATGAAAAACCCGTCAATCAAATTTGACTTTGAAATGTTTCGAACTGTTTAACATCAATCAAAACAACTCGTTAACACCTCCCACCTAATAAATCCATCTAAGATTTCCTGCAGTAAAAAAACGCATCCAGTGCAACCGATCTGCACACAAGCCATAATATTAGCGTTCAGCGCTTTTTTATATCGATCGTTAATTCTCACCTCGCCGCCTGATTTATGACTGCATTGTCACTTCACAAATCTGACAGATAAATCCAATCGAGCATTCGATGACGACGGCGATGACAACGACTAACGGCTCAATTGCACTGCAGCAGCCACGTTCTTTAATATCCCACATTGCTCTCTGCTGAAGGTCGCACCCTCTAATTTGGCACATACTTAAGTAAGGTTTGCATGCTCCAATTGCCTAACGACGACGCAATGTCTCGTATCGCACACCCAAACACTCCGTGTGCGACGATTGCCAGAAAATTTGCATACTATTTAGATCCACCTATTAAAGCCGCGACAGGTGTTAAAGAAAACCAGAATGCCTGTGGTTTAAGGCATTTAAACAACTCTATGAGTGAGAATGTGAGGTGTAGAGACAACGGGTGCACGTCAAACAAATGATCCGATGTGTTGACTGGGGGTAGACACACAAAGCACCAGTTTGCCAAAAAATTCTGTACGTTTGCAGAGCAAATGTCACTATCAATTAACATCTTTGTTTACGATCGGATTTAGCATATGTCGGGACATGGACCATGTGGCCTGATCGACGGAAAATATCAAAAGGAATTTCGTTTTTGGTATCTCAGGTATTCAAGAAGTCAACTATTTCTTTGATAAATAACGAAGGTATTACATCTCCGTATATCCTTCAGCGCTACTTAAAAATAAACTAGTTGAAAAAGATGCCTAAATCTAATAGAAACTTGATATCAAAAAGTGAAAAAATCATAACTAGTGTAGGATCGAATCGAACTGGAATTTCATTCCAAAACATAACCCAACATAATATTGAAAGAATTGGAAGCTTGAGCTTGGGCTTGATTGACCGACCGCAGTTGCTTGTCCAGTATCGCCAGATCAGCTACGCTCACACAAGGAACCGGTGAGATAGCTGCTTAGGACTAACAGGCATCTTCAGTTGTTCTATCGTTGAGTCCTCTGCGCCTGCACAAAGTCATGCGAATGTCAGAATGTTGGTGGGAAATGTACATTTTTGGCGCAGAGTTCACGCATTGGTGCATGGATGTCAGGCATAAAGTGATAGGTTTTCTGAAGCTTACTGCGAAGCGGCACAGTTCGCTTGATTGCATAACGTGTATTCGTAATATGATAGATTGACATTGTGCTGTGATGAAATTTGGAAGGGTAGGGAAACGGCTTTTTTCAATCCGTTTCTGTTTTTTTACAGTTTACAGTTTTTTCGTAGATGTTGTATTTCCTGACGGAATACCACATTACACTAAACATGGGTTTATTCAGGCATTTATCTCCGATCAGGGTGGAACCCATTCTCCGGATGCGGATGACAGCCAAATCCCCTTTTAGCACCTTCACGCTGGCGCAGTTGATCAACTTCGGACGTTCGACCCAGGGGTGTGGACGAAGTGCTACTGTTTGAACTCCACGCAGTATATGTCCGTCCGTTCAACGATCATAATGATATAAATAAATAAATTAGATGATAGTGAATGTATTTCAAACGATTCTGCGCCAAGATCAGCGGCGACCTGTCCGGCTGGTTCATAAACTGTTCTGAGTAGTAAAATTGCAGATATATGCATTTTCTGATTTGTTTGCCGCTTGACGCAGAGGAATCAGTCGACTGTCTTGGTTGGCCCATTCGATGGGATTAAATCGATAAATAACGAGCTCACTGCTGGGGCCATTGAATATTTATGGAAGGCGAACGGCGGAGTGCACTTGTGCCTGGGCTCAGTAGCCGATTATTGTGCTTGGCAATGGAATGATAGCAAAACGATCCGTGGGATCGAGTTCCGTGGGTCATAAACAAGTGCCGAAGTGACTATTTCCTTGGGATTGATTTCTGTTAAACAAATATCAATTTTACGACCCTGTTTCTGATAATTGATAAACTTTGCATTTAGTAGCTAGATTTAAATGCGGGTGTTGAATAAAATGGTTTCAACGAAGTGTCTGGAATTGGTATTGAATTGGCAATTTTCAAAACTCTGCATTTCTTGAATTAAATCATATCATTTCATCGTTTCATAAAGTTTAAAAGTTTACCATTCTTTACAATATATGTGCTGTGTTATTGTATGATGAAACCACTATCTCTAGCGGCAGATCTTTTACAATACCATTCGGGGTGTTACTGATCGGATGAATTGCTGTTGTTTCTACACTTCCGGGACCGTTGGCGATAGATTTTCGGACGCCTTTTCACAAACTCGCGACACAGAATTGCATACGAAAAACAACCGATTTATTGAAAGTCCACTTTCATTAACTGTTGCACTTTTATTTGCTCGACCGAATTACTCGCCTAACTCGAGCGCGACGCGATATTGCTTGTGGTTGGATATGAACTAAACTGCCTCTCGTATTCTCTGCGATACGAGGAGGTCAGTGGTGAATATGACACCGAACGATACCGATCAGTGGCTATCGATCGGACTACCTACGCTATATTACAGTATCTGCTGATAAAGATGGGGCAATTAATCAATGAGTGGAAATAGGACAAACTGATTTACATTTGTGGAACGTGTTCTGAAGTTGCCAGACGGACCGACATTCCTAGATCTGAACATGCCGGCCGCCTTGAAATCGTTAGGATTTCAACCCATCTAAAGAATTCAAATTTTGTCTGCTACTGTACTTCAAAGATCTAGCTGTTTCCTACATACTACTATTGCTTTCACACTCGTTTCAATACTTCATGGCCTACGATTGCTGCTTCGATGTAAACATCACTTCGGGTAACTGCTGGTTCGCTACTGCTACTGCTGCTGCTGCTGCTGTGACTGGTGACCTTGACCGACTTGAGTACGGCTGTACTGGAGATGGACTGCATCGTCTGCTTCGGTGACGGTGGGCTTATATAGCCGAGGCGGTAAACGCACGGGTATTCAGCATGACCATGCTGAGGGTGACGGGTTCGATTCCCGGTCGGTCCAGGATCTTTTCGTAAAGGAAATTTCCTTGACTTCCTTGGGCATAGAGTATCTTCGTGCCTGCCACACGATATACACATGCAAAATGGTCATTGGCAGAGGAAGCTCTCAGTTAATAACTGTGGAAGTGCTCATAGAACACTAAGCTGAGAAGCAGGCTTTGTCCCAATGAGGACGTTACGCCAAGAAGAGGAGGAGGGCTTACCGTCCGAAAATGGTGAGGAAATTCCAATCGGAAACGGACGACAACTGGGAAATGGACTTCTGCTGGCCTTGGTCATCTTCGGTTCGCCGGATGGAGCTGGATGGGTTCAACGTTCGGGCTGTGTCCTGGTATCTCTCGGCGGGCCTCTGCCGCCGATGGGTGCAGGCCTCCTGGCCTGAACTGGTGCACGATTCTACAAAACATGGGGAGCTTTTTACGAGGAAATGAACAATTTCGAAACAACTTGCCTGGAGCGGAGGCCCTTGCGTCCGGGCCTCCGCGGGTGCCCCTGGCACCGCGGTGATGCTACGGAGTAGTAGCGATTGGTTTGGTGGTCGCATGCTATGGACGTCTATAGTGCTGATCCTGGATTGACGTTGGCCTTCAGTGCGAGTGATCAATTCGCTTGATGACCGATCGGGTAGGACCAACGGAACGAGCGAAGGGCCCTTCGCTCTCGGGATGACATTCGATGACGACCTTGATTAGGTGATGAGGAAGACCTTGTGAATTGGGAAAGCAGACCGTGCACCAAAACCTTGGACAGAACATGTGTGACGACACAGGACAAGCTTCATGCGAAACGGACGAATGACGGTTTGGCAAACGGATGAACTTGACGACTTCTAGATGATGACCGGCCCGTCCCGTTGGCCGGGACGCGGGTGCAGCTATGGGGGATAAACATTCCTTGAGCTTTTTGAATTGAACTATAAAATTACTACTTAACTGGACTGCGGAGGACCATCAGTTGAGGCCCCCCGCGGTGCCGAAGCACCTCGTTGGAAAAGCTATTGCTCCTCCGATGGGGACTCCTGGTCGTTGTCCCGAATAGGAAGGATGCAAATCTTGGAAATTCCCCGTTTGAAGACACCATCCTGGGTGCGGACGCTCACCACGCGGACGTTTCCGTCCTGGCTCGGAAAAATCTCGGTGACTCTCCCTAGCCGCCACTTTTGGGGTGGCAGGTTGTCCTCCTTGACGAGAACCATGGTTCCAACATGAATGTTGTCCCGTTTACGAGACCATCTCGTTCTGTTGTGCAGATCGGAGAGATACTGCGTTTTCCATTTTCTCCATAGTTGCTGAACAAAGTCTTGAGTGCGTTGCCATTGAGAGAGCCGGTTTTCTGGAACCTCTTGCAGGTCCGGCTCTGGAACCGCCGTGAGCGGCCGACCTACCAGGAAATGGCCTGGAGTGAGCGCAGTGAAATCGGTCGGATCATTGCTCAGCGGAGTCAACGGCCTAGAGTTGAGAATCGCTGCAACCTGATGAACCACGGTGTGGAACTCGTCGTAGGTCAACACTCGATCTCCGATCGTCTTCCGAAAGTGACCTTTGAAGGATTTCACGGCCGCCTCCCAAAGTCCGCCGAAATTGGGGGTGCGCGGCGGGATGAACCTGAACTCAATTTCATCTTCCAGTGCCGCATTCACCATCGCATGTTGGACTTGTTGATTGTTCAGCAGCCGACGGATTGCTTCGAGCTCCTTGTTCGCTCCAACGAAGTTGGTTGCGTTGTCACACATGACCAACCGTGGCTTGCCGCGGATGGCAACAAACCGTTTGAACGACGCCAGAAAGGCTTGGGTTGACAGGTCTGCTACAATCTCCAAGTGTACGGCCTTGGTGGCCAGACAAACGAAAATGCACACAAAGGATTTTATCGGTGTGGCTTTCCGACCAGGGTATCGAATGTAGAAAGGTCCGCACAGATCGATTCCGACCTTCAGAAAGACTGCTCCGGGTGTGACCCGGACGGAGGGTAGATCGGCCATCAGCTGTTCATGGACCTTTGGTTTGTTCCGGAAGCACGACACGCACCGGTGGATAGTCCAACGTGCGACATCTCGGGCTCGTAGTGGCCAGAACTTCTCCCTGACGGAGCTAATCAAAAGTTGCTGTCCGGCGTGGAAAAGTTTACGGTGGTAATGTTCCATTATCAATTTCGTCAGTGGATGTTGGTGATGGAGAATCAACGGATGTTTTCGGCCTTCCGGTATGGGAGCATGCTGCAACCGGCCGCCGACACGAAGTACGCCCTCCATCAGGCTGGGATTTGCTGCGAGGAGTTTCGATGATGGACTGATTTGTTGGTTCTTGGATAATGCTGATATTTCTGCCGGAAAGGTTTCCGACTGTGCTAACCGCACCAGCTGCAACTCCGATTCGTTGAGCTCTATCGTAGATAGATTTCCGCTTCGTTTGCAGGATCGATTACTCGAGACTGCGTTGTGCCGGAATCGACGGACCCAGGCAACGATGCGAACGAGCGCCGGAAACGACGATCGTAGCGAAAAGATGGGATTGGGCGGTTTGATTTGAACGGGAACTGATGTTGAAGGCCTTTCCTCCAAGAGCGCGCTGTCCAACTCCGATTGAACAGTTGCTGACTTTGGCCAAGTAGACTGATCTTGGCGCAACCATAAAGGACCTTCAAACCATAGAGTCTGATACGCTAGCTGGGCTGGTGTCATTCCTCGGGAGACTATATCTGCCGGGTTTTCAGCGCCGGCGACATGATTCCATATTCCAGACTTGGTGATATGCTGGATTTCTGAAACCCGGTTGGCAACAAAGATTTGCCAACGCGACGGCAGCGAGGATAACCAGCACTTGACTATCATGGAATCTGTCCAGAAGTAAGCCTTGGCGGGAATCTGGACACTCGTGCAGAACTTTTCGTAGAGGTGGCTAAGAAGTAACGCTGATGATAGTTCCAGCCGCGGAATCGACTGCTTTTTCTTCTTGCGAGAGAGGTCTTCCAATGGTGCCACACGAGACTTCGAAGTTATCAGTCGAACGGTGACCGATCCGTCGGTGGTTTCACACCGTAAATACAGGCAAGCACCATATGCTGCCTCTGATGCGTCGCAGAAGCCGTGTAGTTCTACGGATGCTAACTTGCTATTGAAGCCTATCCACCTCGGCACAGCAAGAGATTCCAGTGCACTGGCGTTCCAACGAAACTCGTTCCAAAAGGCTTGGCAGGAATCTGGCAACGGGTCGTCCCAATCCGACTTCTCCTTCCAGAGTTGCTGAAGGAAAATCTTAGCTTGAACTGTGACCGGACCGATGAGTCCGAGGGGGTCGAAGATACGAGCGGTATCGGAGAGAACGACACGCTTGGTGATTACTGGTTCTGCGCTCCAGCGTGGAACGGCAAACTTGAAGCTGTCCCTTGAAGGTTCCCAGATGAGTCCAAGGGTTTTGACAACGGATGTAGACGAATCGAGTTCTAGGGTTGTTCGATCGTCTCGAAGCTCTGATGGAATCGTCGACAGTAGTTCGGGATTGTTCGAGCTCCACTTGCGCAGGTTGAAGCCTGCTGAATTCGTCAGGGTAATCAGCTCCGATGCGAGAGTTTTTCCCTCTTCTATACTGTCCGTGCCGGTTAACAAATCGTCCACATAGAAATCCTTACGAACAACCTTCGCAGCTACTGGGTGCGAAGCCTCTCCTTCTGTGCCTAGTCGTTGGAGACATTTGGTTGCCAGATAGGGCGCTGATGCGGTTCCGTAGGTGACTGTGGTCAATTCGTAAGTCCTGACAGGCTGATCAGGCGAATCCCTCCACAAAATCCGTTGAAGTGGCTGATCGTCTTCCGCAACCTTGACCATGCGGTACATCTTGGCAATGTCCGCTACCAGTACGAATTGCCATGATCGAAAGCGCAAAATGATGGAGAACAAGTCATCCTGCACGACAGGTCCTACCATTAGTCCATCGTTCAAAGATACGCCGGATGAGGAGCGACAGGAACCGTCGAAAACAACTCTCAATTTGGTGGTCGTGCTTTCAGGTTTGAGTACGGCGTGATGCGGAAGATAATACGCCAATTTGTCTTCTCCACCATCGACCTCACGCATGTGATTCATGGACAGGTATTCCTGAACGAAGTCGATGTAGAGTGCCTTCAACTGATCGTTCGTTGCAAATCGTCGCTCCATTCCGTGAAGTCTTTTTAGTGCGGTGGTCCTAGAGTCTCCCAACTGGTTGATAACGTGCTCCTTCTTGGGAAGAGTGACGACAAAACTTCCTTCACTGTCTCGAACAGTCGTCTTCTCAAATATGTCTTCACATACAGCTTCTTCAACCGACAACGTACTCGAACTATTGCAGGACTCCAGTTCCCAAAACTTGGCCATGAGTTCTCGCAGCTCGAGTGTGGAACAGGAATGAGTGACTGTTGTAGGAACTTCGACGACATTCCCAGGAACACGTCCTGAGACAACCCATCCGAACACGGTACCTTGCAGCGTCGGTCCATCGTCGGATAGTTTCAGCTTGTCCTCGAGGAGCAAATCGTAATAGTACTCCGCGCCCAATATGATGTCGATCGGACCGGGCTTGTGGAAGTTCGGATCCGCCAAAATCATTCCACTCGGAATGGCCAATTCGTGGACATTTACTGGATTGATCGGCAATTCCGAAGTGAGTTTTGGAAGCACGTGAAGCTGGATGGTTTCGGAATACGAGGAGATGCTGGAGGATCGTGGAGATATCGTAGCCTCGACCTTCTTCGTAGATTGCACTACTGAACCTCCAATCCCAGCTACTGATAGATAGCTAAACGTTTCAGCTAGTCTCAGCTTTTGAGAGAGCTTCGTGGTAACGAAGCAGTACTCCGAGCAAGAATCCAGAAGAACTCTGGCTAACTGGGTATTTCCATATCTGTCCGACACACGAACGAGCGCTGTCGACAGCAAGACTTGACGTGTAGAGGTGTGTATAGTGGCGGGTAGGGAATTGCTTGGAAGTGTGGGATCTGTGGTGGTTGGTGGTGGTGTTTGCGTAAGCGAACTTGTGTTTGCAATGGGGAGCGAGCTAGTACTAGGACCAGCTGCCTGAGTGTGAGTTGGTTGGTTCTGGGCTTGTGGCTGTGTTTGCTGTGTGTTTGTCACCTGTGATCGATTCTGAGCTTGTGGGCCGGAGGAGTCATTCTGCGGCGTTGATGCAGCAGGCCTTCCACCGTTGAAGCCTCCGGAATGGAGGAGCGAATGATGCTTCTTCTGGCAATGTCTACACACGCCAGCGGTACACGCTCGAACCAGGTGCGATGGAGACAGGCAATTCAGACACAGGCCGCACCGTTTCACTTTCTCATAGCGCTCGGGAATCTTCATTTTGATGAACTTCTGGCATTTGAACGCTGAATGCATTTCTTCGGAGCAGAATGGGCACCGGCTAGAAGCTGGCGCAGAAGTTTGAGCATGGCTTACGGTGAACTTAGGTTTCCTTACTTCCATTTGGGCTGACTTTGCTGGAGCTATCGATTGGAGAATGGCACAGTGCTTGCGTAGAAACTCCATCAGTTGATCGTACGTTGCAACCTGCGTGGAGGCGTGATGGGTTTCCCAGTTTCGTAGAGTGGCTGCGTCCAGTCTAGAACACACCATGTGAACAAGAATCGTGCTCCACTTCGACGTGTCCTCGCCAATTTTGTCCAACATCTGAAGATTGCGGTCGTACTCGCTGATCAACTGGCAAAGAGAGTCGTAGTTCTCCCGCTTCAATGGTTCCACTGCAAATAGGGCATCGATATGAGCCTTGACGATGAGTTTTTTATTCTCATACCGCTTTTGCAACTGTTCCCAGGCGATGATGTAATTTGCAGCGGTGATCTCGATCATCCCGATCTCCCGAAGCGCTTCACCTTCTAGTGACGACCTGAGATAAGTGAATTTATCGATGTCAGTGAGCTGCTGATTTCGGTGGATCAGGCTCCTGAACATGTCCCGAAACGTGACCCAATCTCGGATTTTACCGCCAAAACTGGGTAGACGAATCTCAGGCAACTTCACCGTAGATAGAGCTGTTGGGCCTTGGATTGACGCTACGGATGGGCCAGAAGATGATCCGGAAACTAGGTTTGCTCGCAGACGTTGCAGGGACGACTTCAACTCGCAGTAGGTATCCTCAGCCTGCTGGATAATCGCACTGTGTTCTAACTGCCGCTTTTCGATGAGTGCTTCTAACTGATCATGCAAGTCCGCCGGGTCAGCTTTAGACTCCATCAATTCCCGTTCATCAGCTTCCTCGGTGAGAACCAGTGTTTGGACGAAAAAATGATCAGTGAACCACTCGGCAGCTTTTCTTCCCTTCTGTTGGTTCTGTTTCAATTACCAAGCGGTGTATGTTCTCTCGTCGAGTCGCATGGTTCACGAAGGAACACAAAGAGGATACTCCGATATAAACAAGCTGCGGCGATGAGCGGGCATCGCTAAGTGTAACACTTACCGATGATCGCTCATCGTTGGCTTGGGGTAACTGTGAATAATCGTTATTTTCATCAGTATTTAATGCGTTTTCGCTTTAAAAACGTGAAATACTATTTAATTTAACTGTATTCATGACATTGCAGGTTGTGTAGTTACAATAAAAAAAGAATTATGACAATAAAATATTCTTACCGAATGCATCGCTTTCATTAGCGTCATCGAGCATCTTCTCTCTTGATTGCGCTCTCGTATCGAACCGGGCAAGAGAATGAACAGCATTTCGGGGAGCGTTCCCGATCATGTTGGTTCATGAAATGTTACATTCGCGAATGTATCACTTGCTGAGCATGGACCATTCAGTGGTTCGCGATAAAAATCCACACACTGGTGAGAACTTCTATCTTCCTCCGAAGTACGTAAAACTTCTGCATCGCTTCCTCCAAGATTTCCATCCTTGTTTCGACCTGCGCTTCATGCTTCTCCGGCTTGAATTTGAGGATGAACTGCCGTATCCCTTCAAAGGTACTCCGAACCTGCCGTTGTTGCGACTTCAACTCCTTCAGTTCACTTGCCATTTTTGAATCACTCTCGAACCACTTCAAATAGTATCTTGCTTAGTTTTAATCACACTGTTTGTCCATTAAAGTTCACAAAATGTCACCTTCTTGAACCACAGTGGTAGCACTGGAATCAATTGTTCAGGTAATTGCACTGGCACTTGCACTTGAAATCACTCACTCCGCGCTTCGCGACTCTACTCGACGACCCACAAATTGACTGAAGACAGAACGACCAAATTTGACTGCAAGCGAGGGGAGCCAACCAGGTGAAACAACGAGCCGAAAAATAGCCAGCAGAACCGAAGACCAACCGTCAATTGAACTCAGGGAACACAAAATTCGCATGCAAATAAAATCTCAATTTAGAACCACCATTTTATTAAAGATCCCACAACTTCATTCGGTGTGCCCTACATGCATGGCGCCACCACAGATAACATGCAATTACTTCCCTTGCCACCGCTGCTGATCCAAGGTCCTAGTTGAAGTTTCGTTGCTTATCCGCTCGCTCCTACGCCTGCGTCGTGCGGACGTCCGGCGTCGTCGTACACCGCCGCCGCCAATTAACTCCTATTGCACCGGACGGTGCGCCGCGACCGATGATAATCCGCAACCCGTTGTTGTAACAGCATCAACTTTTCTTCGCTCAGTTGAGCCACATCACGATGGCGGATCTTCTATCAACGCCGGAGCACTATTGTTCACTGTTCACTAGCCGGGTCACTGACCGGCGGGACCACAGTTCGCGGGTCCTTTGCACTATGTCCACTATCAATCGTCCAACGGTCATCCGGCTCGAAGGACCAAAAATGTTTCTACACTTCCGGGACCGTTGGCGATAGATTTTCGGACGCCTTTTCACAAACTCGCGACACAGAATTGCATACGAAAAACAACCGATTTATTGAAAGTCCACTTTCATTAACTGTTGCACTTTTATTTGCTCGACCGAATTACTCGCCTAACTCGAGCGCGACGCGATATTGCTTGTGGTTGGATATGAACTAAACTGCCTCTCGTATTCTCTGCGATACGAGGAGGTCAGTGGTGAATATGACACCGAACGATACCGATCAGTGGCTATCGATCGGACTACCTACGCTATATTACAGTATCTGCTGATAAAGATGGGGCAATTAATCAATGAGTGGAAATAGGACAAACTGATTTACATTTGTGGAACGTGTTCTGAAGTTGCCAGACGGACCGACATTCCTAGATCTGAACAGCTGTGTTGTTATCGCGAGCACCAGTCGAATGCTAATGCTGGAACGATTAGAATTGGCTTGAAGTATGTGGAGTGGATCCATGTAAGACATCAAACGTGATATCATTTGCAATGCCTTTTATGTGGCTGGATAGCTGTCACCTATTTTATAGCTTTTTATTAATCATTGTGTTTGGCAGTGATTGACTTTGCCGACGACTGTAACCATACTAGTATTGTATAGAGTTGAACACAGGGTTTATGTTTGCGGAATTTTTTAGCGTGTTTTTTTCTAGTTTTGGCTATGCGTTTTTTTTTTCAGGAAAGAGCTAGTTTTTCAGCTATCGTTTCAAGGACTTCCCCTACAAGAAAGCAAAGCCGTACACATCGTAGTTGCTATTCCGTGGCTGATCAGAACAATCGAAGTTGCCCAGAGGATCAGCCAATCTTGTTTGGGATTAAAAAATGTGCAAAGCAGAAAGCAGACAACGAAAATGTAGTGTCATTAAAAGCAACAAATGTAAATATCATCAGTGAGACGTTTTTCATAGCCTATAAACAAACAAATTGACTGTATTCTGTGTTATATCCAAATGCGCGCACTTTTTGTTTGACACCTTCCTTGACCTTTTTGACAGTGTCATGCGAATATCAAATAGTGCGTCTTAAATTTGCCCAAAAGAATCTGTTAGTCATTTTTTGCAGATTCCTTTAAGGCTTTACGGGGTGTCATCATAACCATCAATCGTCGCTCTCAAACTTTGAAGATGTAAATGTCGAGTTCTACTGCATGAAATGGGCTGGAAAATTGTTCGTTTGTATGCTTGAATGTGAATGTGAATGAAATCGACTGAGATTTCAGTTAGATCAGGCCACTGTAGAACAACACAATTCGCCAAAAGCATGCCAAGCCAGAAATTCATTACAAATTTACAAGGTAGGCTTATGGATATAAGTAAACTAATACAGTGTTGAACATTCCATTTCAGCATATCTTGATTCAATCACCCCCAGCTCATTTCAGACGCTGAACCTGAGAATACATACATACATACATTTATTTGCTCAACATCACATTTGAGATAAGTCATAATCAATAATAGTACGCCACAATGCTCGGTTTGTGGCTGCCACTCTCCATCCTCGGTCACGCCCAATGCTCGCCAAGTCACGTTCCACATGGTCCACCCATCATGCTTTCTGTGCTCCACGGCTTCTTGTGCCAACTGGATCCCTCGCGAACACCAGTGTTGTTATCCGACATTCTTGAAACATGCCCTACCCATCGTATCCTTCTGGCTTTGGCCACCTTCTGGATGCTGGGATCGCCGTAGACTGCAGCGAGCTCGTGGTTCATCCTTCTCTGTCACACACCATTCTCCTCCACACCACCAAAGATCGTCCTAAGCATGCGTCGCTCGAAGACTCCGAGTGCTTGCAGGTCTTCCTCAAACATGGTCCATGTCTCGTGTCCGTAGAGTACCACCGGTCTTATTAGAGTTTCGCACATGGTGCACTTGAGTGCGTGGGTGAATCTTTTTAGACCGCAGCTTATTCAGGAGCCCGTAGTAGGCACGACTTCCAATTCTACTGATGATGCGCCTTCGTATTTCACGGCTAGCATTGTTTTCAGCCGTCAGTAAGATGCAACGTAGACGATTTCGTCAACCACATCGAATCTATCCCCGTCTATCGTAACATTGCTATCTAGACGGAACCGGTCATGTTTGGTTCCGCCTGCCACCATGTTCTTTGTTTTGGACGCATTCACCAACAGTCCAACCTTTGCTGCTTCACGTTTCAGGCGGGTGAACAGTTTTGCCACCGTTCCAAATGTACTGGCGATAGTGTCCATGTTGTCCGCAAAGCACACACATTGACCGGATTTTGTGAATATCGTATTCCAGCCATTGCGCCCGGATCGTCGCATTATACACCTTCGAGAGCGGTGTTAAATAGTAGGCATAAGAGTCCGTCACCTAGTCGCAGTCCCCGGCGAGATTTGAATGAACAGGATAATTCACACAAAATTCTTACGCTATTCAGCACACCGTCCATCGTTGCTCTTATCAGTCTGGTAAGCTTCTCGGGAAAGCTTTTCTCGTCCATGATTCTCCATAGTTCTGTGCGGTCGATACTGTCGTATGCCGCCTTGAAGTCGATGAACAGGTGGTGCGTTGGGACCTGGTATTCACGGAATTTCTGGAGGGTTTGCCGTACGGTGAAGATCTGGTCCGTTGTCGTCCGACCGTCGGAGAACCGGCTTGGTAACTTCCTACGAACTCATTTACTTTAGGTGAAAGACGACAGAAGATGATCTGGGATAGCACTTTGTAGGCGGAATTTAAAATCGTGAACGCTTGAAAGTTCTCGCCTTATTGCCTTTCTTGTGAGGGACGAATGACCTTCGGGTTAAAGTCCCTCGACAACAACAAAAGAAGAAGAAGAAGCCTTTCTTGTGGATGGGACAGATTATCACTTCCTTCCACTCCTTCGGTAGCTGTTCGGTTTTTCAGATCTTGATTACTAATCGGTGCAGACAGCTGGCCAACTTTTCTGGGCCCATCTTGATGAATTCTGCTGCGATACCGTCCTCACCAGCTGCTTTGTTGTTTTTGAGCTGGTGGATGGCAAACTTAACTTCCCTCAGCGAGGGAGTTGGTTCGTTCCCGTCATCTGCTGTACCAACATAGTGATTGCCTCCGCTGTCTTGATCCCCCGTGCCCACATTCTCTTCGCTATGCAGGTGCTCGTCGAAGTGCTGCTTCCACCTTTCGATAACCTCACGTTTGTCAGTCAGAAGGCTTCCGTCCTTATCCCTGCAGATTTCGGCTTGCGGCACGAAGCCTTTGCGGGATGCGTCGAGCTCCACATTCTGTTGGATTCCATGCCGCAGCATTACCGCCTGCGCATTTACCCTATTGAAAGAGCTTAATAGCCAGTCGAATAACGGATGTCAACCTGCAAAGTAGCCTTACTCCGAAATATCACTCACTGGCGACCGCCGACAACGACACCAGTAGTAAATCACGATTGAACGCCATCGAGTTCGCCATCGCACGCAGTTAACTATGCTTCGCGGACGATATCAACATCATCGGGATCAACCGTCAGATCATGAAAGAGGCATTTATACCGTTCAAGTGGTGAGACGTAGTGGTGCTAGTTAGTGAGCAATTTCATGTTGTGAACGCATTTGTTTATCTTGGTACTCTAGTATGTAACCCGCCAGCCTGTCACGCTTTCCCGTTCGTAATTGGGTGGCTTAAGCGCCACTCCTAAAGGAGACCACCCAACAGTTTCCAGGTTTGCCCTGCCTGAGACCCTTCCAGGGAATGGGTAAATTTTTAGAACTGGAGAAAGAAGCTGACTGGCTGCGTTAAACTATCCCAAGTACTATAGAAGATACGAACGATCACAATGCCCTAGAAGTTTCAAATGCAAACCCCTTAAATGCTTCAAAACCGATATCAACTAGGCGGAGTTTTATCATCTTCGGCCCAGTCCGAAAGTCTCTCCAAATCGAACTACTTTCAATTCGAGAGGGTCAAAGGTCGATTTCGGGCCGACTTACCCCGTACAACAAAATCAAACTACAAGAAAACGATCACGCACTACATGAAAATTCTTCACAAGACACTAATTTCTCGGTACTCTACACATTAACGGAAAACGTTTGGGAACTACTGTTGCATTTATTAAACGACACTACAAATGTTTTTACATGCTATAAAAGCACCAACGCAGGGCTTTATTCAAACGAGCTGATTTGAGTACCTATACCTATTTATTCCTCGATCGATCTTTCTTTACATGTTTGCCTAGGCCTTCCTTTCCCCTTCTACACTTCCCTAGTGTGTGTTTCCGTTCTACCTCGCTATCGTACTACTAATGCACGGCGGCGCCGGCGACGTTTCTCCTACAGCGGCGAGTGTGTTAGACGGTGTCGTTCGTACGGATATCAGTGTGTGATCTTCGATTGCAAACAGATCCCATTCAGAGATCGAGACGGTTACGGGCTGTCGATTGTGCCGTACTGTCTCATGCGCATGGACGACACCAACGGATTGCATGCATGCTTGGTACTTACGAATTCTCTACCATGGATTTACGAGATGTGGGGTGGATTGTGGGTGGATTACGCGGTGACGCGCGACGTCGGTGGGCACACGGAGTGTTCTCTGGCCTACTCCGGCCCGGGTTGAACGCGCGATCCGACGGTTCGCGCTTAATCCTTCCTCCACTGGAAACGTGGGCTTACGCGTGAACGCGGCACATGCGTTCGAGCGTCCTATGGAACAATGGTTGATTGTTGCTCTCCGACGCGGAAAAACGATGGCGGCCTGCCTGTCCAGGGCGCGTATCTTGACGTGACGCAACCCTCTTCCGGCCACGTGTGCCCCGGGAATCCTCCGAAGTCGAAAGGTGGGGTCAAGAGCGGTTTCTGGCTAATGGTGGTGTGCCGGCGATAGCCTTTGCTGCCACGGATCTATTAATTGGATTTACACTCCCGTTGATTACGACCCAAAACACCAGATCGAAATTCACTGCTTACCCGTCTACTCTTCAAACAACACACAATTTGTCACCAGAAACTAACTAGCTGCTATTTGGGAAACTTAACTAGCACTAAGGGAATAGGAAATCAATTAGTTATCCTACTAAGAACTTTCATGTAATTTCTTATTCACCTATTTCAACACACCACGACGCGGGACAAGAAAATGACCACTCTTGCCTCTTCCACAATTCGAATCGAAGTGGACGATCAAGTCTGGGATTGTCCTCAGATAGGCTCTGACCTTCGGCTTCGAAATCGCGAAATCAGACGAAGTCCAATTCCGCGAGTGCAACATTCTCAGAATTTGCACCCGAAACTTCAAAGGCATTGTGACCTCTCTTTCCAACGGCCGCCTTAAAACCTTCAGTCAGTTCCTCTCCCCAAGTTCGGTAGGAGTGCGCAAGCCGAACGGGAAAGGTCAATAAATCCTGAAAGGATTTTAGGACAGGTCGATGCCCGCCGATGGCATCACAAATTGCGCGCATTCAATTTTAGCTGGCTTGGGTCCATTGCATTTGGGCGCGTGTAGCTGGATGTAGGGAACTCATTTGGGCAAGCGTATGCCAATTGCAACTCTTGAAGATAGAGATCTTTGTGCGGTGAATCAATTTTAAATTTAAATGGAAAAAAAACGAATGAACATGCAACATACTTAATTTGAAAAGGATTTTATATATTTAACAGTGAACATTTTTAAATAGAAAAGCGTACTTGTTACAAGTAACGAGCGATAATGATGTTACTCGCGTGGTGAGAAGACGGATTGCGGCTGCGCATCAGGCCCTTTCAGTCTGCGGACCTGGCTGTTGACAAAACTCGCATTGTACAAGACTGATTCTTCCGTTTCCTTTATACGACCATGAATCGTGACCGTTGGGAGAAGTTGATCGAAGAGCATTAAGAGTCTTCGAACGTAATGTGCTGCGCACAATACTCGGCGGTGAACTGGAAAACGGCATATGGCAGCGTCACATGAACTACGAATTGTATATACCAAGAAAATAAAGAGATAGATATTGTGAAGCGAATAAAACACTGCAGATTGTGGTGGGCTGGGCAAGTAGCTTCTATGCCGGAGGAACGACTAGCTAAAAATACATACATACATATTAAACTGAGAACACTTACATTCTACTAAAGGATTTTTTAAAACTTTTTACCCTTAACGTTCAATTTGCGTTTATGGAGCCAAATATCCATAACAATTTATTCATATAATACTATGTTTGAACAGAACAACTTTGGCCTTAGCTGTTACCAACGCGAATGTGCAACGTCATTCGTATCATTCAGAAGCTCATGGTAGGGATCATTTTACCACATAATCAGTAGATCAAAATCAATTTCCGCTCGTCCGCGCCGGTCGTCCAAATATAAATTCGAAAACAGTTTCACTTTTAATCGTATGCACTGGACTGTGTGACACGGAGAATGGCAGAGATTCCAATTAAAATATTTGACCGCCTCCGAAGAAGCCACCGTTCGGTTTATATGTGGCGTAGGGCATCGCAGTCATTCGATATTCATACACCCGTCGCGTTGCTGGGTCTAGGTCGAATTTGCATACATCTTCGTTTCGTAACTGCTATAATGTGGGAAGAGATTTATGCTCAATGGGACGACAATTAATTATTCTTTTACCGATCGTATTCTTTACTAATAAAATCGTTCGAACGTTATTGTTCGGTTGTGAGCATCGAGTTGGATGTGTGAAATTTGAATGACAAAGAAAAGGTTAATGTAGGGTCTTTCTAGTGAGTTACAGGGCTGACCGACAAATGAATGCTATTATCTGTTGCGCTGCGTTCGTCGTTATTAACCTTTTCTTTGTGATTCAAATTTCACACATCCACCTTGATCTTCGGATAAAGTAATTCAGATGTAGTAAATAAACTTCATAAATCTTTATTTTGAATTGTTTCGTTTGAAATAGTCTCCGTTGCGACTTCCAATTTTCTTCAGAGTTCATGCCGTCCAAGGGAACACTTGCCAACCTGCACTACGTGCAGGATAATCGTTTCGCCAGGGCCTTATGATGCAGTAGTAAACTAATTCCAGGAAACTTATCACGCTTGCACCCATTACTAGGCCAAATAATCCACCGAACTTTGCCATCATATCTGGAATACCGAACAGTTCCTGACGCTTCATCGGAAGCAACCATTTGCTCTTGAGTGATACCACCAGTCCCGCTGGTTCCAAGCTGAAAGTTATAATATATAATTGCAGTTCAAGGTGCCGCAAATAGAGACATAACTTACACATCAAACACCTCAGTTGGTGCACCTAGAGCTCTTGCAAACGCTTCAAAGTCCCAAGGGAGATTCGATATTTCCACTTCGTATTGAAGCGTCGTACAAGACGGCAGACAGCCGCAAGGTGCTTCAATTTCGCTTCTTCGTTGTGATACGTTTAACTTTTCAAGTAGCTTACTAATTGCTTCACCGGGGCAGAATAGGTCTCTGCCGTCGCAGATCCGTACCTCAGGGCCACGTGGCGAATAGAAACCCACGCAACCACACTCCTGAGCAGTTTGGTTGGAAATGCATTCATCAAGGCAATTTTTTCTATTGTAAACTTTGAAGTATCTTAGATATCGTTCGTCACTGAAATAACATTGTCGTCTGGAATTTTGTTGGATGTTTAACACTTAATTATACAATTTTAAGTGACTCGCACTTACCTGCTATATGGGTGCTTTTTAAGATCAGGTGTGATATACGTTAATTCTGGTTGGGCAATCAAAGATAGTTTACTGTTATGCGATAAGCGGTAGTAATTGTGTTGCACGGAAGGTATTTCATCAGGAGAATGTATTGCAATTTTATACCCTATTACAGGACCCTACAATAATAGAAACACAAAATAAGTGACTCGAAGCATTATTTCGGTCAGTACATACCTCGCAAAAGTAATCTATGTCCACTTTCCGAGTTTTCATTACCAGCATTAGGCCAGTATCCATTCCTCCTCCAACGGGCCGTAGTGGATAAGTTTCCAGTTGAACATCATCTAAATATCCGTCTTCCAAAGTCCAATTGCTCGAATCGAGGTAAGACTCAGAATACAAATAATCGTGATGAAGATTATCAGTCCTCAGTAAACTCTCAGCGTCGATAGCATTGAAAGTGTAGCAAACACCGCCATCAGTGATGGATTTTGACCAGTAAACGTTACAATCTAGAAAATATTTTCTAAATTTGCAGCCAGAATACAAACTTCTGAACGGAATTGCAATATTTTCAAGTATTTGTACATAGTTTACTGCCAATGTTGCGTTGAATTCGTAAAAATCCGACATCATTGGACACACATGTAACAGCGCACGAAGTCTTACGTACCTTAAAAAATAAGCAGATCTTAAACCTCAGCCTCCAACGACCCCACATAATACACACTCATTGTCACTTATTCCTTCTTCATCGAAACGAAAATAAACATCCGACGAATTAAACAGTTCCACCTGGGTGCGAGCAATAGGGCAAACCGTAACAGCCGGAAACGGAACAGCCCAAACCGGCAGAAACCTCCCATCGTAGCTGATGACCACCGGATTTTCGTTCCATTTCTCGTATAGCTGAACCATGGACATTAAACAGGCGACCAGCGCCAATCCGATCCAGATGAACCACCAAACACGCTCACCGATGTGCAGCTCTGCGACCAGGTGTCGCATCGCATAGATGGAACCACCCCGGCAGTATTCGGTCCACAAACCACGGAGGAAGCCATGATCCGGGCTGTGCATGGTTTCGTGACGAAATAGTGTCGTCGGATCTGAGTTTGCTTGAATAGGCGTCCATGTGCTTTTTGTCTGACCGATTTGCGTGCCAAATCGATGGTTGTTGAGTCCATGGGGATCAAATGAATCTCAAGGGTGGAAGCGATGACACGGTGAGATAGGAATCAAATGGAAATCAACGTCTTGGGATTGCTAGTGACATGATAGCAATTATCTGCACGGCGATGGCTATGGGTACTTGTTTTATTTGATCTAGATTGTAACAAGTAGTATCGTCTGTCAGCAATCAGCTGATGAAATTGAAATATTAAAACAATGTGCATACGGTGCATCTATCAATTCTACCATTATATGTATAGCATCCCGTTGGGAGCAGCTCGGGTCTGGGCAAAAAAAAATGACCTGAATGCAAAAATAGGGTAAAGGAGATTGCTGCATGTAAATGTTTTCGTAATTGAAACATGAGGTTTCTGAAACTGTAAAAAAACATCTGCAAGTGGCAGAGAGTTATTCAACAAAGTGTACATTTCACCCCACAAACTATTATTTTCAAATTCTTCTTTAGCTTACAAAATCTCTGTATTGCTTCCATCGGAAATACCTCTTAAAATTCATCTGAGAATTTATGTTTCCCGAAAACATTTTCTAAGAATACCTCAGGCAATTCTCCAAGAATTCTACACATATTCAGTCGTTGGGAATGTCTTCATACATGGAATATGCACCTGTTAAAATCCTTCAGTGATTGTGGAGGAAAAACACTAGCAATTTACTTTAGCAAAGAGCTAGTTAGGTAAAGTGTAGCATTAGCTCAGAGTTAGAATACACGATAATTAAAACAAAAAAAAATTAGTTAGGTATGGTCCCGGGTCATTTGGCCGAACGCCATTTGGCCGAACGCCATTCAGTGTATTGATTTTTTTTTCAACTCCTAGAAGTATCCTGGTGTAATAGGTAATGATGCCCGGCCATTTGGCCGAATGCCGTTTGACCGAAAAATGAATGATATACTCCAAATGGCATGCCACTGTTCTCCACATCAGTTTAACTCAAAAGAACAGCCTAAGATTCAAAGAAGGAAAAATCTCTGACAAAAAATAACAGTTTCAATGCCAACTGATTTCCTCAATGGAATGGCCTATTATTAAAGAAGGAAATTCTTCTGATGCTCACATTGGCAGCTAGAATGTTACCCAGAGCTAGTCCTCACCCCTGAATTTCTTCGATCATAGTTCGGCCAAACGGCGTTTGGCCAAACGTCATTTGGCCAAATGGCCGGACACTATTAGGTACCTATTACACCAGAATACTTCTAGGAGTTGAAAAAAAAAATCAATACACTGAAGTTTTTTTTAACAACGGGAATGGTAATGCGTAAAAACGCGTTAAAAACCAAAAAAAAAACGCCGTAAAAAACCAAGTTGTTTAAAAAAAACATGCCAAAATCTAGTCACTGTAAGTAGATGCGAAAATGGGTTCCCGGAAGTCTCATGGGGCATTTCAGTGGCGTTCCAAGGGGTTACAGGGCGTTTCAGGGAGGGTGAAGGGGCGTTTTAGGGGATATCAAGATCATTCAGGAAGCTTCAGAAGATTTTCGGTGAGTTTCAGAGACGTTACAGAGGCATTTCAAGTAGCTTCAGGGGACTTTCAGCCGGCATTCGAGCGAGACATTATAGAAACGGGAGTCCTGGGCGATTTTTAGTGGGTTTAAGAATCATTACAGAGGGCTTAAGGGGCGTTTTCATAGGTTTCGGAGGGTCTTATGTGTATTTCCCTCTGAAACCAATAATAATCCTCCGAAACCGTTGAAATCACCTATGTAACGCCACTGTAACGCCTCTATCATCCACCGGAATTCCTCTGAAGCTTCTTGAAATGCCACCGAAATCCCTCTAAACCCCCTCAAACCCCATGTAACGCACCTGAAACACTCCCGAAACACCCGAAAATGCCTTTGTTACTTCTCTGAATATTCATGGAATGCCTTCGAAAGCCCCCTTAAACCACCTCGAATCTCATATAACGCACTTAAAACACTGCGAAACCCCCGAAAACGCCTATTTAACGCCTCTGTAACGTGTCTGAAACTCATGGTAATTCCTCTGATGCTTCTTGAATTCTCTGCTGAAACCCCCGCTAAAACCCTCTTGTCGAAGTTCGCTTCGACCAACTCTACCGTCTGTTACTTTGACTGATAGGGGGATTCTTCCGCCATAATAACCTCCAGAGCAGGGATCGGTTTTGTTAGCTCTTTATTCGAGATATTACTAATTTATTTTCTGTGCAAGTATGACAAAGGGTATATAATATTTCACAATTAGTTCTTAAGTTCATGTCAATGCGTACTAATGCACAGGAAGCAATATAACATAAGCCTTAACCACATATATAAGCTTGTGTATCTATAGCGTGTGGGCTTTTGGTTGCAAACTATGTTCTGTGTAAGGTTGATGTTTTGGTGTTGGGGATTTTTTTTTATTACCGTATGGGTTTGGGCCGAAGGGTCTCAGATTTTCATGAAACTTTTTCCACAGGCAGGACTAATGCATAAATGAACAAAAAAAATTGAAAAAAATTCAAGGTCGCCTATTTTTCCGGAAAACTGAGATAGATTTTTTTTGTTTTCCCCTGACACTACTTACTTTGAAAAATCATAACTCAAGAACGTAGCATCGTAGAAACAAGGCTTTTTTTTAGAAAATAAAAGCAATTTTGTCAGAAATTCAAAAAAAAATGTTCTAGAAAAAATTTCCACAGTTGAGAAAGTTTGTAAAGAAAAGCCGGAAAAACTATGCCCGAACTTGTGGAAAATTTTCAAAAATATGTTTTTGAGAAGGTTAATTCATACGCTTTAATAGCTGAAATTTTTGGATTTTTTTTTCGTTTTTGAGTTATGCCCAATTTTGTTGAAAAATGTCCAAATGTGCGATGTAAGCCTTTTTTTTGAAGAATCATAACTCAAGAACGAAGCATCGTAGAAACAAAGTTTTTTTTTAATGAAAATAAAAACCAATTTTCTTAGGAATCCAAAAAAATATGAAACGGCTTTTCTTTATGAATTTTTTCAACGGTGAAAAATTTTGTGGAAAACTGCTAGAATTTGCGGAAAATTTTCAAATTTTCCTTTTTGGGAAGGTAATATTATAAGCTTTGATAGCTGACATTTTTGGAATGCACTTTTTTTTTCTTTCCTGAGTCATGGCCAATTTTGTGAAAAATGACCATGTTCTCCTCTATTATATGGTCATTTTTCACAAAATTGGCCATAAGATCAGGGAATGGTGGAATCTCTGAAGCAATTCCTGGAATCCCTATCAAAATTCCTGGTGCAATTTCTGAAAGAATTTTTGAGGGATCCCTGGATTAATTTCAGGAGGTATTCTGGTAGGTATTTCTGGAGGAATTCCTGGGATTCCTGGAGAAATTTCGGAAAAAATTCCTGGAGGAATTCATAGAGGAATTTATGGAGGAATTGCTGGTGGAGTTCTTGGAGTAATTTCTGGAGGAATTGCTGGAGGAATCCTAGAAGACAATCCTGAAAAATCCCCAGAGAAATTTGTGGAGATGTTCCTGGAGGAATCCCTGATACAATTCTGAAGGAATGCCGAAAGTAAACCCTATAGGAGTCCCTGGAAGAATCGCAGGCGCAATCCCGAGGGGAACCCTTAGATCAATCTCTAGAGGAATTCTCGGAGAACAAATATCTCTATAAGTACCTTCAGGAAACCCTGGAAAAATACTGGTGGAGTTCCTGGAGAAATTTCCGAAAGAATCCCTGGAGGATCTGTGGAGAAATTCCTGGAGGAATTACTGTAGGAATTTCTGAAGGAATTCCTGGAGGGGTTCTTGGAGGAATTCGTGATGAAATTTCTTGGTAATTCTTAGACGAATTCCTGGAGGGGTCCATGGAAAAAATCCTGCAGAAAAGCCTATACAAATTCCTAGAGAAATCCCTGATGGAATTCCTGGAGGAATCTCTGGAGGATTTGTTTAAGATTTCCTCAAGGAATACCTGGATAAATTCCAGGAGAAATTCCTGGGGAAATTGCTGAAGCAATCGCTGGAGGATGTCCTGGAAAAATACCTGGAAAAATAATTATAGATATTCTGATAGAATTCCCAGATAAATTCATGAAGGAATTCTTGGGTTGATTCCTGAAGGTATTCCTGGGATAATTCCCGAATGAGTTCTGGAAGGAGTTCCTTGAAAAAATCCTGGGTAAAAACTGGGTGGATTTCCTGAAAGAATGCCTGGAAAAATGCATATAGAAATATCGAAGGGAAACGCTGAAGGTGTCTTGGAGAAATCCCTGGAGGAATATCTGGAGGAATCCCTGGAGGAATTCTTTGAAGAATGCCTTTAGGAATTCCTCAAGGAGTTTCTAGAAGATCTCCTGGAGAAATCCCCATTGGAATTCCTAGGGGAATCTCTAGAGCAATTTCTGTAGGAATCCCTGAAGCAATTTCTATAAGAAACTTAAAGGAAACCCCGGAAGGAATTCACAGAATCTCTGGAGGATGCCCTTGACGAATTTTTGGGTGAACCCCTAGACGAGGAATCCCTAGGAAGAATTTCTGAAGAAATCCTAAGAGGAAGTACTGGAGAAATCGCAAAAAGAATTCTTGGGGAATAATTGAAGGAATCTTTAAACGAGTTCATGGAGTAACACCTGGAGGAATCCCGGTAGCAGTATCTGAAGGAATCTCTGGAGAAACCTCAGGAGGAATCAGGGAAGCAATCTCAGGAGGAATTCCTAAGGTAATCTCTAAACAATTCCTGGCTGAAGTCCTGGATTAATTCTTGAGAAGTTTTAGAAAGAATTACAGGAGGAATTTCTGAAAAAATCCCAAGAAGAGTTGTTCTTGAAGGAATCCTTGGAGGATTTTTATAAACAACATCTGGGGTTGTTCCTGAAACAATTCTTAGCAATTTAGCATTTTGCTTGGGATATAAAAGGAGAGCTATTTTAACGAACTCCTGTAAAAAATATGTATCCCTTGAAAAAGTTTGAAAGAATCCATGTCTGCAGGAATTCCTGGACGAATTATTAAAAGAATACTAGGATGCATTCCTTAAGGATTTTTAGTACAAAATTTAAGGAAATCTTGAATTAATTTTTAAATGATCTCTAGCCAAATTTTCTGAAAGACTTGCTGAAAAAAATTCCTACAGAAATACTCGAATTATTCCAGCTGGACTTATAGGAGTAAAATTAATATCTGGATAAATTCCTGAAGAAATCTCTATTCTATTCTCTATTCTTCTGTGGAAATGGTTCTATAACATTTACCCGAAAACCATTTACCCGAAAGACATTTGCCCGAAAACCATTTACCCGAATGTAACATATACCCGAATGCCAAATACCCGAATGCGACATTTTCCCGAACGCGACATTTACCCGAATGCGACACTTACTCGAATGCGACACTTACCCGAATGCAACACTTACCCGAATACGACATTTACCCGAATACTTTTTTACTATGTACAAATTTTGATTTTGTGAATAAAGTTCAATTACTTTGTTCAATTTAAAAGTACATGTATTATTTTGTATTGTGGATCAGAAAAGCATTTTGAACATCAAGTTCCTCAAGAACCCATTTTATCAAATTTTCTCTGAAATGATCCGCGAAAGGAATTAACAGGACATATGCTTGAATGAAACTCATCACTGCAGCTTACATTTGTTGTGTTTACGCTGTTAGCGTTCACTCTAGATATTTACCCTTCTTTGATTCATAAGCTGTTCTTTTGATAAGCAAAGAACAGTTTATGATTTAAAGAAGAGGCCTGTTTGTAGGCCAAATGATCATTAGCTCGAAGGGATTAGAAAACAGCCTTCGGAAAATCATCATATCATTAGAAAAAATATTTGACAGAGAAGTTTGCAGATTGTTCACCAAACAGAACATCCTATTATTAATAGAAGGAAAAAATCTTAGATGTAGACTTAGAATCCATCACTCAATCATGTAAGAGTGTAATTTAAAAGAACATCATATAATCGAAATAAGGACACAACTTATATGCATCAGTTAGTAGTTCGAACGCAAACAAAATATGCAGCAGTGCAACTCGAAAGAACAGCCTTTGAAGAGAAGAAGGGATAATCTTCGAAAGATAGGTAATAGTTTGCCCACCAAACATCACAGTGGTACTATGTCTGTAAAAGAAACTACCCCATTACCCCGAATGCCATGGCCCGAATGCCATCATAACCTCGAATAGGGCATTATTCTAATAGCCTTTTCCCCGAATGGGCCATCATCCCGATAGATAAGCATAATAGTTCCCTAAAGGATATAGGTAGAAAGATGGATTAACGGGTCTCCTATGGAGTTAGTAGTTCGTCCGCAACAAACTATATAACATTTCAACTCCAACTCGAAAAAGTAGCCTCTTATGAAAAGAAGGAATAAATTCTATGGAGAAATTACCGGTTTAGTCAGTACCAGCCGATCAACTCATCAACAGGTCACGGGTGGACAATGTAAATTCGAAAGAACAGTCAATTTTAAAAAGAAGGCAAATCTTAGAAGAAGTGGATAATACTTGCGGTATGGCTGCCAGTTTGTGACCGTGTATATTAGTTTATATAAGTAGCTCAAAGCAGCCTGTGTTAAAAAAATGTGATAGCTTGGTAATGAAAAAGTCATCACATTCAGATGTTCTTCAGTTATGTTAAGAATATTCCATACACAGAAAACAATATGTAATTAAAATTCAGCGAGAAATCATGCACATAAAGGGAATGCTAGAGTTAGTGCACTTTTACATGAGATATAATGGAAAATTACATTACCATCGTGTAAATTTCCACCAACCATCGCGTAAATCATCATGGACTCTAACCGGTTACGTGACTATCAGCGGAAATTTACACAATTGTAACGTAGTTTTACATGATATCTCATCAGTGGCGTAGCCAGAAATTGTCTCTGGGAGGGGTTTTCAACGGTCAATGATACCTTTTTTGATTAGACATTTACATTTTGTAAAATGTAATGAGCAATTGTATTCGTAGATTGAAATAGCGGCGCAGCCGAAAATTTTTTCGTCGCAAAGCGCTTTATACTGAAAATTTGTTCCACAAATTTTGGCTCTGGGGGGGGGGGGGGTTTAACCCTAAGACCCCGCCGTGGCTACGCCAGTGTATCTCATGTAAATATGCACTAACTCTAGCATTCCCTTTATGTGCATGATTTCTCGCTGCATTTTACATGAATATGTTTTTCTGTGTAATTCTTAATGAAAATTTAGCATTCATCCTCATGGCTTTCGACCTGAATATTTTTTGGCCGAATGGCTGGACGATTTTTTTCCTTCTCATTCATCAAAAAGCCAGCCAGTTGACAAGGTCTGGGGCAAATATTCCGTAAACAATGAATTATGATGAAAATAACAGTCAACATTTGAAAGAAGGAAACATTTCAGATTGAAATACTTGATTTTCATAGCAATAACTATAATATCGAAAGTACAGCCATATCTTGAGAAGGAGAAATCTAAAATAAAATTTACAGCTATATTGTAACAGCATTTTACAGCTCCAAAGAACAGCCAATGATAAAAAGAAGGGAATATTTACTATTTAAATATGATTTGTGTTCAGCGCAAACAGCAAATGTTCAAGCAAATTTTAAAAGATCACATTAGGGAAATTGTTTGAATCTGAAACCTCTCCCTTCGTCATAGTTTTCTTAAATGCATTGCATTTGCTTCTTACGTTTCTACAAACCATTCTTGTTCATGAAAGACAACGTTGTCACATATTACCCCAAGGGTTACCCTTTTCTAACTGATTAAGTTGCATCAACTTTTAATAAGTTATCCACAGTGAGCATTTTTTGGGTGACCTCCTGATTGATTCGAATTGGCGTTTGGGCTAATTGGATAGAGCCGTAAAAGAACAGCATGTTAACAAAAATCCTTTGATTAAAATAGCATTGTGACCGCCAGTTAGTCCTCTACCAGAGTGCTTGATGATCACTCAGTCTGATGATTATTAGGTCTAACCAAAGCCTGCTATATGATACCGGGCCATAACATATTTATTACTGACAAATCATATGAGGATCAAGTACACATTTTTTTTCGGGTAACTGTCGCATTCGGGTAAATGTCGTATTCGGGTAAATGTCGCATTCGGGTAAATGTCGCATTCGGGTATTTGTCGCATTCGGGTATTTGTCGCATTCGGGTAAATGACGTTCGGGTAAATGTCATTCGGGTAAATGTCTTTCGGGTAAATGGTTTTCGGGTAAATGTTATAGAACCGTGGAAATATCTAAAAACATGGTCGAATTCCTATGGGAATCCTTGAAGAAATTCCTTAAGGAATCGTTGAAGAAAGCTCCGGAACAATTACTGGAGGAATGTCTAAAGTAGTTTTCGAAGGAATGACAGAACGAAGCTATGGGAAAATTCCTGGAGAAATTTGTCGATACATCCTTGCAGAGAAATTACTGAATGAAAGCTCTATCGGAACCCTGTAATCGTCCATGGAGGGATTCACAAAAAAGAAAATTTTAGAGAAGTCCCTTGAGAAATTCCTGAAGGAATCTCTAGTGAAGTTCCTGATTAAATTCCTGGTTGTGTAAATAAAACAAGCATTATTATGTATAATTATAGTTGATTTAAAGTGGACAAGGTCCCCAATAAAGCCAACTTGAAGTTAACTTCAGTGCGGGTATATTGAGGTCCTTTCCCACTTCAATTCAACTTCAATGGTACAATGAAATAGAATGGATCCGTATTGAATAGAATAGAATAGATTTGTTTTCTTATGCGTAACTCAGGTCCAGTATTTTATTTAATAAGAAAATAACTTTTTCAGGATAACTGTTCGTTCTTCTTATAATAAAGATGTTCATACTAACAAAGTTAATTGGAAGGTATGATTACAAACTCTATGCATTTATTGTAATCATGACCTTCTATCAACAAGTGACATCACCCTTCATCAAATCATGATATTAAACACACACTTGACATGCAACGAACCGCACAAAAGCGTAGCATTATAAATAGGTTTATCAAATGTATCATTTCCACGGACCCAGTCGTCACGAAACAATGTCCACCACAAACCATGGATTCCTTAGCAATCTCTGGACCGAGTATTGCCAACGCTGTTCCATCTATGCAATGCGGCATCTGATCACGAAATTGCACATCGGGGAACGCATGTGGTGGTTTCTTTGGATTGGACTCGCGATTGTGGGGTGTTTCGTGTCTATGGTGGATTTGTACGATAAGTGGAACGAAAGTCCTGTGCTCATCAGCTACGATCGAAGGTTACTACCGGTCTGGGCTGTGCCGTTCCCGGCTGTAACTGTTTGCCCGATGGCTCGAGCTCAGGTGCAGCTGTTCAATTCTTCGGATGTGTTTTTCCGGGTTGACGAGGAAGGTATCAGCAACTTGGAATAAGGATTGTGTTATTTTTACTGTTTGTAGTATTTCTGATAGTTTTATCCTAAGGTATTTAAGATTGCGGGCGTTGCTTCATGTCTGTCCTTACAAGTCGGATTACTACGAGTATAACGATTCATTACCAGTGAACTTCGTCAGCATTTTACAGAACATCGCCATACCGTTCGAAGATATGTTTGTCTCTTGTCAATTCCGAAACTATTTGGTGGATTGTGACACGTATTTGTCTCAGTCGATCACTGATAGTGGAGTTTGCTACACTTTCAACGCCATCGACTCAGAAGAGCTGCTGAGAACTGAGAATCTTCAAAGCGAATATTTGTATTCAAATGCGTACATGGACTCCAGTAACTGGACGCTAGAAGATGGATACTTGGACCCATTTGAGTTGGATACGTACCCCCTGCGGCCTGTTGGTGGAGGTTTGGTCACAGGGCTGGTGCTTATAATGAAAACCAAAAAGCAAGACAAGGATTATTTTTGCGAAGGCCCTGTTATTGGATATAAAATTAGCATTCATTCACCGGACGAAAAGCCATCGGTACAAAACAGATTCTACCGGCTATCACATTCAAGTATTTTGACGTTAAGTGTTTATCCGGAACTGACTTATATTTCCCACAGACTGAAGCGGCATTCTTACACTAGGTTTTACATGAATGTAATCTTATTTCTCAAGCAATAATTGACAATCTTTTCATATTTTAGACGACAGTGTTATTTTAGCGATGAACGATATCTCCGCTATTTCAAACTTTACAACAGGAAAAATTGTCTGGAAGAATGCATTTCGAATGTAACTGCCCATGAGTGTGGCTGCGTTGGATTCGCTTCACCCCGGAGTCCTAATATACCGGTCTGCGACGGCAAAGACCTATCCTGTCCGTCCATATCATTCTACAGGCTTCTCAAACGAATGAACCTCTCCGACCGCGACAACACACTCGAGGAACCATGTGGTTGCCTCCCGGCATGCACAACGTTGCGATTCAACGCGGAACTTTCCGACCTACCGTGGAACTTTGAGGCGTATGCAAGGGCTGCTGGATTGTCGACTGAACAGTATGACTAGTAAGTTTTGGGGTGCTCTTTAGTGGATGGAATGTTAATTCCAGAACTTAAAATTTCAGCATTGATCCTGCAGTATTGGTGGTATCACTCAAGACTAAATGGCTACTGCCACTGAAGCGCCGTGAAATGTTCGGTATGGTGGATTTGTTGGCCAAGTTCGGTGGGCTGTTTGGACTCGTGATGGGTGCCAGCGTGATCAGTATGCTCGAAGTTGTGTATTATTGTATCATCCGGCCGTGGCGGAATGACTATCCTGAGTCCACTGTTCAGCAGGTGTTGCCCTGGGTAGAATAAAATGGGAGATTTGATTACGGTAGATTTTTTCTCATCAATGGTGAAACAATCACTTTTATTTCCTGATATCCAGATATTAGAGTCTATAGTTCTAAGGCTTCAGTCTTTCATCTAGAAGGATTTGGGATAAGACTTATTTGATTGCAATAAAATATAACTAGAACAACATGATAAGTTTAATTAATTACTCATTTAATTTCCATATGTTCTAAGGCCTTGAGAATGTTTGTATTATATAATGTGCGTTAGCATAGCCGGAGGATCCAAATACCAAATAAAAATACAATACAAATACAATACAAATACAATACAAATACAATACAAATACAATACAAATACAATACAAATACAATACAAATACAATACAAATACAATACAAATACAATACAAATACAATACAAATACAATACAAATACAATACAAATACAATACAAATACAATACAAATACAATACAAATACAATACAAATACAATACAAATACAATACAAATACAATACAAATACAATACAAATACAATACAAATACAATACAAATACAATACAAATACAATACAAATACAATACAAATACAATACAAATACAATACAAATACAATACAAATACAATACAAATACAATACAAATACAATACAAATACAATACAAATACAATACAAATACAATACAAATACAATACAAATACAATACAAATACAATACAAATACAATACAAATACAATACAAATACAATACAAATACAATACAAATACAATACAAATACAATACAAATACAATACAAATACAATACAAATACAATACAAATACAATACAAATACAATACAAATACAATACAAATACAATACAAATACAATACAAATACAATACAAATACAATACAAATACAATACAAATACAATACAAATACAATACAAATACAATACAAATACAATACAAATACAATACAAATACAATACAAATACAATACAAATACAATACAAATACAATACAAATACAATACAAATACAATACAATACAAATACAATACAAATACAATACAAATACAATACAAATACAATACAAATACAATACAAATACAATACAAATACAATACAAATACAATACAAATACAATACAAATACAATACAAATACAATACAAATACAATACAAATACAATACAAATACAATACAAATACAATACAAATACAATACAAATACAATACAAATACAATACAAATACAATACAAATACAATACAAATACAATACAAATACAATACAAATACAATACAAATACAATACAAATACAATACAAATACAATACAAATACAATACAAATACAATACAAATACAATACAAATACAATACAAATACAATACAAATACAATACAAATACAATACAAATACAATACAAATACAATACAAATACAATACAAATACAATACAAATACAATACAAATACAATACAAATACAATACAAATACAATACAAATACAATACAAATACAATACAAATACAATACAAATACAATACAAATACAATACAAATACAATACAAATACAATACAAATACAATACAAATACAATACAAATACAATACAAATACAATACAAATACAATACAAATACAATACAAATACAATACAAATACAATACAAATACAATACAAATACAATACAAATACAATACAAATACAATACAAATACAATACAAATACAATACAAATACAATACAAATACAATACAAATACAATACAAATACAATACAAATACAATACAAATACAATACAAATACAATACAAATACAATACAAATACAATACAAATACAATACAAATACAATACAAATACAATACAAATACAATACAAATACAATACAAATACAATACAAATACAATACAAATACAATACAAATACAATACAAATACAATACAAATACAATACAAATACAATACAAATACAATACAAATACAATACAAATACAATACAAATACAATACAAATACAATACAAATACAATACAAATACAATACAAATACAATAAAGCCTGCGCACTTTAGAATCGGTACACTTTCAACCGGATGCAGATCAAAAACGGTTTAACCTAGAAAAAAATGTAAGAAGCAAATGAAGCTTATTTATTGTATTTTGTTGGAAAAATTTGAAAAATTCAGTTTTTATTTCTTCAAGATAAAATTTTGACCTGATTGTGAAATTCATGCCATTTTATTCTGCACAAATCAATGATCGTCAACATTTGCAAATTTCACAGCATACGGGCTGATATTTCCACAAGAAACAAAATAATATTCATCAAAGATATGCTCAAAACAAGTCACGACATTAAACTCTTGACAAATATGGTTCACAAGACCACAATAAACTTATAGCCTTATTGTCCATCCACGCTATATTCAAAACAATATTTTACACAAAGTAATTTTTTATGAAAAAATATTTCCTGGGATCGTTTTTTGGATCTACAATTCCCCAATTCAAGTGGCCCAACTTAATTCATATCGAAACCTGGATTATTTTTGGAATTAATCACAGTTTTCCCGCACAGTAGGCGGAAAATAACAGTCATAAGGCTAACTCCTCATAATAAGCCTAAAATAAGATAGTTTACATGGATAAAACACTAAAAACCATGTAGATTATGGAACTATAGATGTGATTCTATGATCACAAATAAAAAACTTTTGAGTAGATTCAATTTTATTTAAAAAATCGTTAGATATTTCACGCCATCAAAACACATCCAATGAATTTCGTCAGCAAAAGTCCATACAGCTTTCGAGCCACGATTATTTATATTGTTCTGCATCAAATCATTGGTTTCTTGTATACCAATACTATTCGTATTTGCCGAACTTAAGTTTATGCGAATCAACTTTGATTTTCCATAAAACCCTTCAAAGGCTTACCATAGCTATATTGGAAATTTTAATACATTCATGGAATATTTTACCTCCCTTAATCAACAATCATAAAACCAACAACTATTCTTTACTGCGTAATTTGTGGGTTTGGTAATTATATATCCCTACACAAATCTTGAATCTGACAATGATTGGTTTTTGCTCAATGTGTGCAGAAAAAACTGGCACTTTTTACGAATTCAGATCAATAGTTCATCTAAAAATATAAAAACAGCAAATTTTATATTTTATCTACAAACTACAATAGATAAGCTTCAATTGCTTCTAACAACACTTTTTTCCAAGTGACACCGTTTTTGAGCGGCAGCCGGTTGAAAGTGTACCGATTCTAAAGTGCGCAGGCTTTACAAATACATATCTTGTATTGTAGTGTAGACTGGGCGATAAATTCTGAAAAAAAATCTGAGTACTACTTAGGTATGTTTGTCTGGATTTTTTTTTTGATAATTTCTTCGGCAACTGCAATGAAAAATTCCGTCAAGAATTTCTCATGTAGTTTTTAGTGTTTTTTTTTCGTTTTTAATGTGTGATAGTCTTATGAGAATTCCTTTGTGAATCTATTCCTTCGGCTATTCTTTTGAAAACCACGATACCTTTGTATACACCCTACTTTGAAAACTGGTTCAGCTATTTCAAATGAAAATTTTCTGAATTTACAAACGAGTTTTAACACTAGTGTACAGTAGTTTTGGATTTAGTAAGCTGATGATCAGTGTGCAATTATGGCCTCGTTTTAAAAACGTGGAGGAAAATTTAAAGATTCGAAATCGATTTTTGTTTTATTATTAACCCGGAAGCGGTTTTTAAATTGTTTTTTCTTCTTTGAAACAAAATACATTTCTTCATAACTTTTGGAAAACTTTACTATAAACTGTAGAGCTAAATTTTCAAGTGAAATTTTAACAACGGTTTTTTTTGTTTTATTAATGTGTATTTTAACATTTAGCTAATTCTACACTTTTTAACAACTGTTCTGCATAGACAATTTAAAAGCACGGTTTCGAAATCGGCTCGAAATTATGCATTAAAAAGTACACTCCTTCTGTTTTGTTTTATAAGCTCGAATTTCCAAATAAATGATCGACAATTTTTACAGCGCCTGTGAAGTGCTCGAAGAATATTTGAAAGGAATCACCGAAGCGTTTTCCAACCAAATTACTATAGGAATTTTCAAAACAAAATCACCGAAAAAGAAATTGAAAAAGAAATTGACGAACAAATTGCAAACGTATTACTGAGGAAATTTATAAAGGAATTTTCAAAACAATAATAAAGACATTACCAAAGGATTTCCCACAAAAATGGTTATAGGAATTTTCATGGATCCAAATACATTACAAAAGTAGTGCCTGAAAAAAAAAACTCAAAAAAAAAACCATACGAATTCACAATGGTCGAACCTTTTTCCAAAGAAATGATGAATGCGATAATAAGATTCGCATTTATTTTTAATTTGTTAAAAAAAAATCATTACTTTTGAAACTATCGGTCGATTTGAATTTTTTTTCATCGATTGAAAGTAAATGAATTGTAATTTTCAGTAAAAACACTTTGAAAGGCCACAAGTGTGTTTAGAAGAAAAACATTGTTGTATATTAGGTCTCGGAACCGATGGACTTTCCTGTTTTTATATTTTTATCAAATTAAAAAGAACAAAAAATAAGAAAAACCTTACAAAGGATGGAAATTTATTGCGCTTATTCATTTTCGTCATTTGCGCTAATTCCCGTCATACCAGACGGAAAATTGCCAATTAATACAGATATTACAACTTGCCTTTGCTAATAACCCAGTGCCTCAATTGAACTGAAAACCAAATAATTATGCAAAATTTCACGTTTCAATTTTACTCAACTAACGAGTTGAAAACTTTTCACGTTTGGCACACGACGAAAGTAACCGCATCAATGCAGCAGCTAGCCGAATCGCTCTTCATCTCCTTTCAATTTTCACTTTGCCTTGACTTGTTGAACCAACCTTCAATTCACACTCCATAAAAGCTCTATGGCACTTCGCTGTTGGATTTTATTGCTGCAGAATATAGCGAAAACCGTTCAATTGATCAAATAAACCGCTTTTTACCCATCGGCAAAGTGCAAACAACATTAGTTGTCTTCATCTAAGAAGGATGCAAGCAAATGTGTTGATTTTCGGCATATGAAACATAGTATATCACAACTTTTACATTGAGCCCGGATGAAGATCACAATCACAGGGTGGAAACGTTTGCAATATTCAAGAAAAATCAACGCTTTTCAAATTTATTAAAATGTTATTCAGAATTGAATGTGCTCATAAAATTAATATATCATCGCATTACATGCCGCCGATACTGAGCCCAAGGGTCTACTCGCAGCTGTATTCGATGACCTCGACTGGGTAGGCGATTGGCTCCTTTAATCTTCGTTCGCTTGGGTCCTTCTCTCCGCAAACACCGAACACAGGAGTAGTACACAATTTCCGCCAAGCTTAGCATACTGGCACCCAACAAGAGCGCAAACAGGCCTCCAAGTTCTGCTATGACCTGATTTATGCCAACTAGTTCTCGTCTCAGCATGGATGCGTAATGTCGATCCCTGAAAGATACCATCACCAAACTGGGATCATGCCTGCAAGAATAGCCATACTGTATCTTATAACCACATTTTATTATCAATCAAAATATACCCCTCTGATGCGAATTCCAACCGCAGCGGAAAATCATGAAAATGAAATACGTCCTTTGAAATAGTAACTCCGTAATCTACGGAAGCACACGATGGCATGCAGTTGCAGCTGTGAAACTTTTTATTAGCTAAGCTGGCCCTCACCATCAACGCGTACAACGACAAAAAGGCATTACGATAGCACCCGATTCTACTGGTATCGCAGATCTTTGTGTCCTCCGATCGAGGCATCGAAAACTTAGCACAGCCGCACTTCGCTAACGTATAGTTGGAAACACACTCCGCTAGGCAGTTGATTTGGTTGTAATGTTTGAAGAATCGAAGAAAACGCTCGTTGGAAAAGTAACAATTTCTTCTCAATGGTGAGAGGTTCCTAAGGGTTTCCGTGGCTTTTGTCACCTTAGGGGTCAAATCCAACATGAGCGTAGTCAGGGTATCCAAGCGATAGAAACGATCTTCCGTGAAGGCAACCTCATCTGGGGGATGTACTGCTAACTTAAAACCCGTATGAGATCCCTGTGGGTAATGGAATCGGCGTTAGGATGAAATTCTTTTTGTAAAATACAGCTATTTTTTTACCGAGCACAAAGGTTCGTTATCAATTTGTCTTACTACCGCTACTAGAATGGCTCCGGAGATCAATCCGTTTGACAACGGACGATATGGATAAGCGTCCACTCCCGCTCCAGGTCTGTATCCGTAGTCTCGTGTCCAGTCCGTCGGTGGCGCTATGTTGGAAAAGTTCAGAAAGTCTGGTGAAATTTGATCGACTCGGTATATTTCGTCCAATGCCAGTGAGTTAAAGGTGTAGCAAATCCCGTCATCGACCAAACGTTCCATCGTGATGCTTCGACATGGGACAACTGAAGATCTCCACCAGCAGTAAACCATTACACTATCCAGCGTATGTGCCACGCTTCGCAAGTTGAGAACAATGTCTTCTGTAGTAGAATCTTGAAACTCTTTCCAATTATTGAGAAAAGGACAGACGTGAGCTAAAGTTCGGAGTTTCTCGTCGCTTCCTTCATCCAGTGAAATGTTTTGGTTCAAAGCTTCGATTGCCTGTGTCAGGTTGAATACTTCTATTCGAGATTTTGTCAGTGGACATACAGTGACAGCTGGAAAGGGGATCGTCGAGACAGGTTCCAGTTCGGCACCGTAAACGATGGTAACCGGGTTTGTGTCCCATTTGCGATACATAGTCACTATGGAAAATACGCACGCTCCAAGGGACGTTCCGATCCAAGCCATCCACCAGTATCTGAAAATAATCAACAGTTTATAGCATTGCATTATTACTTGTTAAGAAATTAATGTGTTTGAAATTGGAATTCATTTAAATGTCTTAGACCGAATCATTTGCACATTCACAGTTACATTAAGATGCATCCTACTTCTCAATTCTGGTCATTTGCTGTTTGCTGTTTGCAAGAAATCGAACAGCGAATGTAAAATGCTTGGAACAGTACTCATTTAGATATTGCTTCAGATTGGTCACCGTCATGCCCAATTTTACTGGTTTTGTGAAATATACTGCGTTCGTAACACAAACTCAATAAATTTAATAAATAGTGAACACATTTTTATGTAGCTATAGTTTGTTTCCAAGTTTGTTTCTTCATTTGCATAGGTTCAGAGGTTTCACAATCTTCGAAATAAAATATTTTGTATATGAAACTATAAAGAAAAAGGATAGATTCATATTGCTTTTGCGTTGTTCTGATATTGATGATGACCTGTTTTAAGTGGAATGATTTAAACGACTGATCGCACTAATCTGAATGCATACAATAATGAAAACTAATGGTGATCTTAGAACTGCCTTACCGGTAATGTTCGCAATTGATATTAAAATGAGCTTTAACACAAGTATGAAATAGGTTGGGATACACTGGAAAGTCAAATGAATAAATTAGTATTATTCTTCTAATTGTAATGATTATATTCTTTCTTACATCTCATTATTTAGTCATAGTATCATCATGTCATTACAACCAATTAGTGTCATGCTCTAATCATGTACATCTACTTCTAATTTTTGCAAACCATCTCCATATAGTAATTATCACATTTGGGGCTGTCCATAAACCACGTGGTCATTTTTTTTGGACTTTTCAACCACCCCCCCCCCCCCGCGTGGTCATTTGTCCATACAAAAAATTTTATTTGTCCATACAAAATGGTCATTGGCCGAAACCCCCCCCCCCCCCCCCCCCCCCCTCATGACCACGTGGTTTATGGACAGCCCCTTTGTGAAAGATACTTGTAGACTGATTACCCGATGCCAGGCAAAAAATACTGAAGAGGGTGTATGTTTTACTATTCGAAACACATCATCGTTGGAGGGGGGGGGGGGGGGGGGTAGGGGCGGTTTATGGATCATTACTTTTGAGGTGAATATCCTGAGAATTTTGAGTGTAATGTTTTCGGAGAAGCTATTTAGAACATCCATAGTTCGTATATGATACAAAATTAACTTTAGAATTGGCGTTACATACGTCCAATTTCAAACTATGGATACCAAAAACATCAGGAATCAGTCAAAAAAGCAATATAAGGCATAATTTTGTGGGAATTTACAATACCAGGCAATTTAAGAGCAGCTAGTATTAAAATATATGACTCGCTATATTCAAAAAATTATACCTCAAAAACTAAAAAAAAACATACATTTATGATTTTTTTAAAAAGGTTAAGCCAAATTTCCCGAATATTTTGATAAAAATATTAACCAGGTATCCCTGTGGTAGTCCCGACCCAGACAACCAGTAATCGTATAAGATGTAGCGTAAGTTCATATGCGTGCATGTCTTCATTTAGGCGCATGTAAAATGTACGCATATCGCCTCCACTTTAACATCTTAATCAACATCTTATACGATCAGTGGTTGACTGAGGAGACCATGAAAACATAAAAAAAAATAAAAAAATACGCATTTTTTATCCTAAAACACTATTCAATCAACGTATTTTTTCTTAAAACTTCAATAGTTTTCAAACAAAAAAAAAAGAAGTTCAAAATCGGTCAATTGGTTCAAAAGTTATGATTTTTTGAAAATTTGTAGTTTTTAAAAACCTTGATATTTAGGACCCTATCTAAAAATTTCCCCCAGGATTTTTCCATTGGCTCATCACGAGATTCATTTATTGATGCCTCCCAGGATTCCCTCCAGCTTCTTCCACGGATTATTCCCGAAATTTCATCAGGAATTCTTCCACAATTCTTGCTGGGTTTCCCCCAGAACTGCTTCAGATATTTCTTTTGGAATTCCTTTAAGAATTATACTAAACATTTTTAAAGATTTTTTTTCCGAAAGCCTTTAGAGAATTTTCTTAGGGTTTCATTATATTTTTTTCCGGAGTTTCCATTAATGATTGCCACCTGAATTTGTTCATCATTTCTTCCGATATTTTATTTCTGGATTTATTTAGATATTTTTTCCGGGATTCCTTCTGCATTTTTTTCCGCGTGATTCACCCATTGAACCTTCCGAGTTTTTTATGGATTTATTCAATTTCAGATTTTAACAAGAATTCCTCCGGGAACTCTTTCTGAAATTCCATTAGCTATTCCTTCCGGGATTCCTTCAGCGGTATTTTACGACATTCCATCAGGGATTTCTCCTTCATTGATTTCTTCCGAGTTTTTCTCATTTATCCTAGGTTTCCTGTAGAGATTCCTCCCAAGATTTATTCCGGCATTTTTTTCCAACGATTTTTACCGGGATTTATTCAGGAATTTCTTCCAGATCGCGTGTTTGTAATTCTGTTAAGTATTCGCCCCAAAAATTTATTTATGGGGAATGCATCCTGGATCCATTCAAAGATTCCTTCGGAATTTTCTCCCGTAATTCCTCCATTGATGCTTCCCGGGTTTCTTTTAGGAATTTATCCACGGATTATTGAAATCACTCCAAAACGAATCTTATCATTGATATTTAGCGAAATTCCTTTCTGGGATTTTTTTAGAAACTCTTTCAGGGATTTTTGTCGGGATTTCTTCCGGAATTTTTCCTGAGTTTTCGAGATTTTTTCGAGGATTTCTGCTAGTATAAATCCAGAAATTCCTACATTTATTGGGATTCTTTGGGGGTTCTGCAAGGATTCTTTCAGAGATCTCTGCTCAGACTTTTTTTTAAGGATTTCTGTAAGATATTCAAAAGAATACCTATTGAGTGTTTCAGAGGTTACTAGTAGATTTTTAGGTTTTCCTTTATTATTTCTCCTCAGGACCCTACCTCCCGAAATTCATTCAGGGATTTATTCCGGGATTTCTAAGCGGATTCGTTACGCCTTCCGTTCAGGTATTCCTCCCAATATTTATTAAGAGAAACCTTCTGAGATTATTTTATTGATTTTTATCCTTCTTTGGTTTATCCTGGTCGTTCATAAATAGCATTTTTTTTTGACGATTTTTGACACCCCCTCCCCCCTCGTAGCCTATTTTCCATATCTAATACATGGCTCGTATCATAGTCTGAGACTCCCCTCACTTCTAAGCAGTTACGTCATTTATGGACGAACCCCAATTACTTGCATGGTTTCGGTCTTGAAATTGCTTCAGGATTCTCTCGGAAACTTCACGACATTCTTTCAGGGATTACTTTAAGAATCTTTCATGGATTGCTCCCGGAACTCCTTCAGGGATTTCTGTTAGGATTTCTCCTGGATTCTTTCAGAGATTTCTTCAAGGATTCCTACCGGAAAACGTCCCGTGATCCCTGCTGTAATTTCTCCCGGAATCCCTCCAGGGATTTCTCCCGTTTTTTCTGATACTGGAGTCCTTTAAATAATATTCCCAGGATTCCAGTGAGGATTACTCCGTAGGCGATGAAAGTGTTTCTCAGTAACCTCAACCACGCCAGTAGGAAGTTCTTGGATAGTTTTACGTGCCATGTGTAGTGACCGACATCGGCCGGAATCCTTCCCTGAATCGGAAGCGGATAAAACGAGAGATCCGGATCCCCCAACTCAACCTTTCCCCGTCACTATCTTTCCAACACTCCCGTTCGCACTCCTCTTTTCTCACACTCCCTGCTGTCAATCCTCCACCAATGTATCTAACTTGCTAGGTTAGCTTAATGCAGTACTATGCTGGTTGTCAATGGTGTAGGGCGTAGGAAAAGGGCAAAACCGGGTTTGATAGCTTTTTTTTATTAAAGTGCTTCAACTGTAAAGAATGAATGTATCCGTAAGTATAAGTGTTCATAATATAACCTATTTCAAATGAGATCTTACAATTCGGTAGGCCTTTCGTCGTCTATGCACCCTATTAATCGATTACAACCTCTACCACGTGAGACCTAGTTTGATCATTCTTTCATTAGTTCACATTGTTATATAATTTTATGATTTTCTAACGTTTCTTTTCAGGTATTCTATCGACGCGGTTGAAAGGATCTGGACTACGGACTCGAACGTGACTATGACCTTGGACTGCGCTACGGAATTATCGGACTTAGGAATTACTTTAGCATTGCAGACATAACCTCAACAAACCTCGAATATCTACTATGGAGCGAACTCCAGCTTTTAAACATCCGTTAAACAGAGCTTCACAATAAAGGTTTTCAGAAGCCACACTTCACTTAATATTCAAGTTCCACTGATCAAATTCAACTATATTCACTACTACTATTTTAGATAATTCAATAATTCATTTGTTTCTACACGTTTTCCACTATGATCTGACTTTGCCTCGTGTCTATCATGGAATGAAAGACCAGTATAGACATTAGACGTCATCCTTGATTGTCATCATAGCTGTCTGTCACAGATATCGCTGCGTCGCTTTTGCTCGCGGACGCGACGCTTTGGTAGCAGCGCAGGGCAGGACTGCCAGCTTGCCGATTCCTGCGCCGACAGTCTCCCCCGGGTGTGGTCCGGAGTCCTCCGGAGTCTCACGAAACTCCTGCAGGTCAAGCAGTGCCAACCGTGACACTGGTCTCAACAGAGTCTTCGTCCCTATCTGCACAACCGCCCGTCGGTATCTTCCGTCCGGGCTTGGGACAACACGGATGATTCGTCCACGCTCCCATCCATTTCGTTTCGTCGGCTCCGCGACTAAGACAAGGTCGCCAGGTACAAGTGATCGGGTTTCATCAAACCATTTCGGTTGCCGACGGATCACCGGCAGATATTCCGTCAACCAGCGCTTCCAAAAAACGTTCAGCTGGCGCTGGATTAGCTCCCACGTACCCAGTATTTCTCGGCGAATTAGTTCACTGGACGATCCGTGAACTGTAGATGCTGCTTCTTTGCCGTATTGTTTCGTGCTGGACGAGCTCAGTAATAAAAAATGATTGGGCGTAAGTGCCTCTGCCTCCACGGCATCGAGGGGCAAATACGTCAGAGGCCTTGAGTTCACCATATGCTCCGCCTCCACGACCAGCGTTTGCAGCCCCTCGTCGTCCAGCTTTCCTTCAGAGTACGCTTCAGCGATTGCAACCTTTACCGACTGTACCAAGCGTTCCCATGCTCCGCCCATATGCGGTGCTCCCGGTGGAATGAAGTTCCACTTCGTGTCGGTGTTGGTGAACGTTGCGGACAGTCCCTGGCTTATCTGATGCTGCAGTACTCGTTCAGCTCCTTGGAAATTTGTGCCGTTGTCGCTGAAGAATTCGGCGGGTGATCCCCGGCGACCCACAAATCGACGAACACATGAAATGCACGACTTCGTAGACAGCGTATAGGCGACTTCGAGATGGACGGCACGCACCGTTAGGCACGTGAACAGGGCGATCCATCGTTTAACATTCGATCTTCCTAGTTTCACTAACAGCGGTCCGAAGTAGTCAACCCCTGTGTAGGTGAAGGCTCGTTCGTGATGTGCTAGGCGCGCAGCTGGAAGGGGCGCCATTGGTGGAATCGCTGGTCTCGCTCGACGGATCTTACAAAATGGGCAGTCACGACTTACTTTCTTAACTATCAAACGCAGTCTTGGGATGTTGTACACCTGGCGGATCTCGTTAACAACGGTTTCCGCATTGCCGTGACGATACTGCTGATGATATCGGTAAACCAGAAGCTCCGTGACCTGGTGCTTTCTCGGAAGGATAATTGGATGACGCACGCTATAACAGATGTCTCCAGCCGTCCCGATCCGTCCGCGCTCGCGCATCAAGCCGTTCTCGTCCAGAATCGGCATAAGTCGGTAGATGGAGCTCTGCTTCCCAATGGCCTCCTGTCCGGTTTCATTCGACGCCTTGGTGGAGAGTGCAGCGATCTCATCGGGATAGGACTCGCGTTGTACAAGCTTGAAAATCGTAATCTCTGCTGCTCGAAGTTCAGCTTGCTGTAGTTGTCCTGCATATTTCGTCTGCGTTTTGTCTGTGTTGTTTACGAATCGGAGAGCGAAAGCTGTTGCTCGTAGTAGTCGGTTCCAGGAGGAAAACCGGACGAAGTCAATCACCGGCTCGATCGAACAATGGTGCAGGATTGATGCACGTATTTCCTCTAAAGTAGCGGTCACTGGCTCTTTGGGACGAGGCCACTGAGTCTCCGGTAGACGTAAGAACTCGGGGCCCTGGAACCACTTACTGTTGGGATCGAAGTACGGTCCGCTTCCCCATTTAGTAGCTTCATCTGCTGGGTTAGATTTCGATGGCACCCATCTCCAATCGCTTGCCGTGGTGTTCTCCAGAATCTCGGCTACTCTAAAGGACACGAACTGTCGGTAGTTCCAAGGGTCGGCCTTTATCCAGGCCAAGGCTGTTCTGGAATCTGTCCAAAACACCATCTTGGAAACAGGAACTCCGTGGTTTTCCCGGACGAACTTCGACCAACGTACGCCCAAGACGCACCCTTGTAGTTCCAGCCTGGGAATCGACCATGGCTTTAGCGGAGCAACTTTCGATTTGGCGGCAATCAAGCAACACTGCGGATCAGCTTCTGTGTCGAGCGTGCGCAAATAGATGACACAAGAGTACGCCACCTCACTCGCATCGACAAACACGTGGAGTTCGGAGTTGAGGTATGTCTTCTGATTCGCATGCCGGAAGTAACATCTTGGAATGCGCACCCCGGAAATGTACTCAATCATTTGCACCCACCGCTGCCATTTTGCAGAGATGTCTGTACTGACTTGTTCGTCCCATTCAGTGCCTTCTCTCCAGATGTCCTGGATCAGGACTTTGCCATGGATGAGGAACGGTGAGAGTAACCCTAATGGATCAAACAGCGTCATCACGCACCGTAGTACCTGCCTCTTTGTCGGTCGCGTGGACGCTTTAATCAGCGCCTGGACTTCCTCACTCATCTGGGTGGAAAAACTCAGCTCATCCGTGGAAGGACACCATAACATTCCGAGCACTCTTTCCGTCGCCACGCCGTCGACGAGTTTCAGCTGCTTTTCCTCTGCCAGTGGAACTTCACCCAGTCGTTCTAGCACTGTGCAGCTATTGGACCAGTTGTGCAGCTTAAAACCTCCGTTACCGTGTACGTGTCGTACATCGCGTGCCGCCTTTGCTGCTTCTTCTTCCTTGCCGAAACTAGCCAGGTAATCGTCCACGTAGTGGTCGTCGATAATCGCTTTCACCGCTTCCGGATACAGCTCTCGGTGTTGTTCGGCGTTCCGATTTTTAACGAACTGCGCCGACGCCGGCGAGCAAGTGCTGCCAAATGTGGCAACGTCCATCAGGTATACCGTCGGCTTTTCAGATGGGTTATTGCGCCACAAGAAACGCTGGGAATTCTTGTCGGCTTCTCGCATTAGTATCTGGTGGAAAATTTCCTGTATATCCGAGCTGACCGCCACCTGGTACAATCGGAAACGAAAGAGAATCGCAGGAAGGGAAGAAAGTTGATCGGGGCCTTTGAGGAGTGCACTGTTGAGCGATACGCCGTCCACCTTGGCCGCAGCGTCCCAGATGACGCGGACTTTCCCCGGTTTCTTGGGGTTAATGACCGCTCCGACCGGGAGGTGCCACACTCTCCTTGGATCCGCTGCTTCCATTTCCGCTGCTGTAGCCTTGTGTGCATATCCTTTCGCTTCGTACTCCTGTATTTGCCGGTGTAGATTCTCCTTCAGACCCGGGTCACGCTCCATCCTGCGTTCAAGGCATTCCAACCGACGCACTGCCATGGAATAGCTGTTCGGGAACTCTACATGGTCTTCCTTCCAAATAAGTCCCGTTTCGAAGCGATTCCCAACCCGGTGAGTTGTCGCTTCCATTATGGTTAGCGCCCGTTCATCTTCCTTCTTCATCGAGGTTGCTGTCGGACCCGCTCCAGCTCCTTCGATAGCAAAGAAGTCTTTCACCGCCTCGTGAAGTGTTTCGTCACAAGAGCACTCACAAATATGGAAGCTGTGAGATTCAAGGCTACTGCTCCCCCGGGGACCGTATACGCACCAGCTAAGTCTGGTTTTTACCGCCACCGGTGCAGGCCCATCCCCTTCTCGCACCTTCAGAGGCAGTGCCAGCCGCAAGTTGTCTACACCGATGAGGATCTTGGGTACTGCATCGCGGTAGCTGGATAGCGGAATGCCTTGCAGATGTTTGTGCTTCTTAACCGCATCTTCAACCTCGAAGGTTTGGCGTGGTAGTCCGAGGCTATTGACGGTTCTCGCGTTCAGAAGTTTGTGCCGCTTGTCTAGTCCAATTCCGGCGATTTCGATTGTAATTTGCTGTGACTCCTTTTCCACGCGTGATGTATTCCCTGTCCACCGTAGGCAAAGCGGTAGTTGAGTGCCTTCCACCCCAAGCGAAGCAACCAAATCACTTTCTATCAGTGTCAGGTCGGACCCTTCGTCAAGAAATGCGAAGGTGTTGATCGAGCCTTTAGTCCCATGCAGGGTTACTGGTATGATTCGGAAAAGGGTCGGAGAAGTTAAGCGGCGATGGGTGTGATTTTCCGCCACCTGCATCGTGTGTTCCGATGATTTTGGAGGGCCTCTAGGGGAGTGAAGGAGCGGATGATGTCGAAACTGGCAGCCTTCGATATCACACGTTTTTCTACCTCGACACGCACGCCGTCCGTGGCTGAACAAACAGTTCTGACACAAGCCCAACGATCGAACTCGTCTCCAGCGGTCGTCAACGTTTAACTGCTTGAAAGCATTGCAATCGCGAACTCGGTGTCCGCATTTGTTGCAGTGAGCGCAATCGAACTGTTTCGGTGTCTCCTTCGGCTCACGCGATGAATCTCCTGATCTGCTGGATGAGTCCGTCGCGTGGGAGTTGATGAATCCCTTTTGCCTCGGACGGTCTCGAGCGCCGCTCCGTCTCGTATCCGGCTCAAAGGTGACTACGCTGGTTGCGTCCCGCACCACCGATGACATATAGTCGCCAAAGGTTTTCAAATCTGCGTGAGGAAATCCTCGCTTATATCCGGCCCACATAATCCGTTGATCAGCGGGAAGCTTCGCCACGAGCTCCTGCAAAAGTGACGGATTCGATAGATGAGCGCGTTCGTTCGCCGCTTCAATATGGTCGCACAAAGCCTGCACCGCCATTCCGAAATCGATGAGCCCTTCGAGCCGATCGGGCCTTGGGGCAGGAATGTCCCGCACCTTACGTAACAGGGCGTTGATCAGCAATTCCGGTTGCCCAAACCGCATGCGAAGTGTCTCGATCACTTGAGGTACCGCGGCTGGTAACACCAACCGACTGCGCACTGTTTCGAGCGCAGATCCAGTCAAGCACCGTTGTAGACGAAGCATGTTTTCTCCATCCGAAAAGCCACAAGCTTCCGCCGTGTAGCGGTAGTTCGAGATGAAGATCGGCCATTCAGCTGGGTCTCCGCTGAATCGAGGAAGATCCTTAGCCAGGGACTGTCTTGCTGCAAGCTGCTGTTGTGTGGGGCGGAATGGGTCTGGTTGGGAAATCACTTGGTTTGGTTGGGAGCTATCTGACTGACGAGGGGGTGGAGTGGATACAACCACACGCGAGGGGCAATTACGCGTTTGCATACCGGTTGAATTGCGTTCGGGTTGACTGTAGGGCAAAGTCGCATAGCCCGAGTGCGCGAGTGTATCTCGCAGCTGCTCATGAGAATGTGTAGGAGGCAGACAACTTTCTCCCGGGCGCGCGTCAACACGCTGCTGCTCTCGGGTTGTTGGAAAATTGGTCGTGGGGCAATCGCCAGAGGCGAATAGGGTTGTATTTTCAAACAAATTACTCAAGGCTTGACGCTTACCTGGGGGTTCCAAGAGTTTCGGACGCATTTTCGATGACTCGAATGCTCGACTTTCCGATGGTCCGCCAGATTGGCTTACCGGCAGCTTCAGCGGCCAAAAATCGCTCGGTCGGTTGGCTCCTCCTACTGCCCCTTCTCGAGAAGGACTGTTGGGCTGCATCAGATCTTCCTGGGGAACCGTAAGCAGTGACCGATTTGTTTTCGGAATTGCACCGGTCTGCTTCACCATGCGCGACGTGCTCGCCGCTGGCTTTGGTGGCTGCAACTTCATCGTGCTGCTAGCGTCCGGCCGTTGAACCGATTCGTTGGTCGATGTACTGGTCTGGATCCCTTCCAGAATTTTCCGGCACAGTTCCAGTTGAGCTTGTAGGTCAACCAGGTCGTCGGGCGTAGGATTGGCGCGCTTCTCGCACAGCTCAACCCTAGCTCTGAGTTCCCGCAGGGCAACTTGGGGGTCTTTCATGCCTTGCAGAAGCTTCACTGAGTTCGGCTCCAGCGCCGTAAGTGGAATCGATACCACAACTGGAGCAGCCGACTTGGGAGTGTCGGATAGTGCCTTTGATCGACGATCGGACGATGCTAGAGGTGCACCGGGAGGGGGCGGCGTCGCAAGGCGCTTGCTGGGAGCTGGTGGAGTCACTTCGTTGGTGGTACCACCGGATAAACCGTCACTGTGATGGTTTTCTGCTTCCTCCCCATCAAGAGCTTTGTCGATCAGCTTCTGCTGTTCGTCTAGATGGCGCCGTTGCAGCTCGAGTTCCATACGGGCACGCTCCATATGCTGTCTTTCCACCAGCTGGCTCAGGCAGACGGAGAAAACCGACGTTGAACTGGCACGGCTGGATTCGCTATGCACCGTAATCGCGTCATCGCTGTGCTGAGCGGAACAGTCACCACATACAAATGCGCGACCAGCGACGCTTGCATTCACGCTGGCGCAAGTGAAGTGCTTCCAAACGTCGCAATGGTCGCACTGGACCATATCCTCCGCGCTATCTGGTCGTTGGCAATCGGGGCAACTGGATTGCTCGCCATTTCGTCCTTTGGATCCTTCCTTGTCCTGTATTCCATCCATGTCGCCACGAATTTTGAAGTTTGTCAATGGTGTAGGGCGTAGGAAAAGGGCAAAACCGGGTTTGATAACTTTTTTTTTTATTAAAGTGCTTCAACTGTAAAGAATGAATGTATCCGTAAGTATAAGTGTTCATAATATAACCTATTTCAAATGAGATCTTACAATTCGGTAGGCCTTTCGTCGTCTATGCACCCTATTAATCGATTACAACCTCTACCACGTGAGACCTAGTTTGATCATTCTTTCATTAGTTCACATTGTTATATAATTTTATGATTTTCTTACGTTTCTTTTCAGGTATTCTATCGACGCGGTTGAAAGGATCTGGACTACGGACTCGAACTTGACTATGACCTCGGACTGCGCTACGGAATTATCGGACTTAGGAATTACTTTAGCATTGCAGACATAACCTCAACAAACCTCGAATATCTACTATGGAGCGAACTCCAGCTTTTAAACATCCGTTAAACAGAGCTTCACAATAAAGGTTTTCAGAAGCCACACTTCACTTAATATTCAAGTTCCACTGATCAAATTCAACTATATTCACTACTACTATTTTAGATAATTCAATAATTCATTTGTTTCTACACGTTTTCCACTATGATCTGACTTTGCCTCGTGTCTATCATGGAATGAAAGACCAGTATAGACATTAGACGTCATCCTTGATTGTCATCATAGCTGTCTGTCACAGATATCGCTGCGTCGCTTTTGTTCGCGGACGCGACGCTTTGGTAGCAGCGCAGGGCAGGGTTGCCAGCTTGCCGATTCCTGCGCCGACACTGGTATTAGTAAGCATGGCATTGGACCCTACATCCCACCTATTCTTTAAAACAAGTATCCAAATAACATCATTTTCTTGAAAGCTTGTTATTTGTGTCTAACGAAGTGATAACCAAACTGACATGCATACACGAAACGTGGAAATATCGATTTTATTATACAATATTGTCTATCTTTACATAGTAATCCACAATGGTTCTAAAATAGACTACATGCTATGCACATACATACACTTGCTTATTTCAAATAACCAGAACTAACAGTTCTACCTCTACATACTTATTTTCTGCAGGCATTTTCATTTCAATTTGGAAGACTGATCTCTACGGAGAGATACTTCTATACCTATATCTATATACCATTCTCTTTCCCTTGTTTCTTTTTTTTCAATTCCGTTGACCGTTACCAAGTGAGGCAGCTTGCGAACACATTGAAAGCATTGTATATTCCAAACTGTTATTATTTTTTTTTTGCGTCTCCATACCTAATCTTAATTAAGAAATGATATTACTTTTCTGGAAACAAGATGAAAGTATAAAAAAACCAACTTTGCATGTAGTACTGCATACTTCCAAGACACTATCTGATACATTCTTTGTTGTAGCGTTATATTTTAATTGAGTTCACGTAATGTGTTTTTTTTTTCAATCTGTGATTTTTTTTCTTCGATTTTAAGAAACATTTCACACGCACATTTTCAAGATGCATAAGTCAAATGTCATCCGAGCGTAGCATATTGTGCAGTACAGTATCTTGCAATGCTTACAAATTCCCATATCACATCAAATTTCAGCACCATCAGGTTTGTATAAAACATCGTAAGTCAAAACATAAACTATAAACCTTTGAATTTTGTAATTCATACCAATACTCACACTCTTCTCTTAATCATTTCCCTCATGTGGGAAAGACACATGCTTCGACTAGCTCACTAGCAGATTACTAATTATTCCTTACATTCTCTTATATCAGTAACCAATCATTCCTTTGTTACCCTATAGCCAAGATATGCGATACTTTGCCATTGGTCATCGAATTAAAAATTATTTTGCTTCACTGATTGTCAGACCGACGTAAAATCGACTCAACAGTTGATATCACATCAAAGCCTGCTTCTCAGCTTAGTGTTCTATGAGCACTTCCACAGTTATTAATTGAGAGCTTCCTCTGCCAATGACCATTTTGCATGTGTATATCGTGTGGCAGGCACGAAGATACTCTATGCCCAAGGAAGTCAAGGAAATTTCCTTTACGAAAAGATCCTGGACTTACCGGGAATCGAACCCGTCACCCTCAGCATGGTCATGCTGGATACCCGTGCGTTTACCGCCTCGGCTATATGGGCCCCCTATACTATGCTCGATTCGATTCACAAATCGGTATCCTCTCATCGATTCTCCAATCGACATCGCTTTATCGATTCCAAATCAATAACACGTACAGATTATCTTCATCAATTCTCTAATCAATATTCTTTTATGGATCCTCAAATCGATATCACTACGTCGATTCTCATATCGATTGCACTACATCGATTCTCAAATCGATTTCACTTCATCGATTCTCAAACCGATTTCACTTCACCGATTTCACTTCATCGATTCTCAAATCGATTTCACATAATCTGTTCTCAAATCGATTTCCTTTCATCGATTCTCAAATCGATTTCCCCTCATCGATTCTCAAACCGATTTCCCTTCATCGATTTCACTTCATCGATTCTCAAATCGATTTCACTTCATCGATTCTCAAATCGATTTCACTTCATCGATTCTCAAATCGATTTCACTTCATCGATTCTCAAATTGATTTCACTTCATCGATCCTCAAATCGATTTCACTTCATCGATTCTCAAATCGATTTCACTACACCGATTCTCAAATCGATTTCCCTTCATCGATTCTCAAATCGATTTCCCTGCATCGATTCTCAAACCGATTTCCCTTCATCGATTTCACTTCATCGATTCTCAAATCGATTTCACTTCATCGATTCTCAAATCGATTTCACTTCATCGATTCTCAAATCGATTTCACTTCATCGATTCTCAAATCGATTTCACTTCATCGATTCTCAAATCGATTTCACTACACCGATTCTCAAATCGATTTCCCTTCATCGATTCTCAAACCGATTTCCCTTCATCGATTCTTAAATTGATTCTCAAATCGAAATCACTTGATCGATTCTCAAACCGATTTCACTTCATCGATTCTCAAATCGATTTCACTACATCGATTCTCAAATCGATTGCACTTCATCGATTCTCAAATCGATTTCACTTCATCGATTCTCAAATCGATTTCACTACATCGATTCTCATATCGATTTTACTTCATCGATTCTCAAATCGATTTCCCTTCATCGATTCTCAAATCGATTGCACTTCATCGATTCTCAAATCGATTTCACTTCATCGATTGTCAAATCGATTTCACTACATCGATTCTCAAATCGATTTTACTTCATCGATTCTCAAATCGATAACAATTCATCAACTTTTTATTTATTTATTTATTTATTTATTTATTTATTTATTAACTCATCTGACGCTACATTGGTCTTAATGAATATAGAAACTACTACAAATATAACTAACTATACCACGATATACACAACACAATTTAAAATTAACAATTAACAATTGTATCATTTTAACGTCTCTGCGACAACAGAAATTTAAAACTACTTGAAGACAAATTAAAATCAAAGAGATCAAACACTGCATTAAAAGAAGAGCACATATATCGAATTGGGTCATGTTCACCGTATTGTACATTCCGTGTATCAAGCTGGAGGAATTCACGCTGTCGAAGTACTCTCTCAGGAGCGTACAGATTAATTTGTTCAAGAATCGCTGGAGAATCTATTTCGCCTTTCAATATCTTCGCAACAAAAACAGCTTGGGCATTGAAGCGCCTCCGTTCTAATGTATTCAGACCAAGAAGGCGACAGCGGTCTTCATAAGGAGGGAGATTCGAAGGATCGCGCCACGGAAGATTCCGGAGTGCATGTTTCACGAATTTCTTTTGAACTGCATCAATACGTGCTATCCAATTAGCGTGATACGGGCACCATACGACAAGGCCAAATTCCAGAATAGAGCGAACAAGTGAACAAAACAGTGAACGTAAGCATGTTGGGTCATGAAAATCACTGGAAATTTTGAGCGTAAACCCAAGCTGTTTGTTGGCTTTGGTGATAATTTCGGTATAGTGGGCTTTGAACGTGAGTGCACTGTCTAAAGTAACGCCTAGGTCTCGAACTTGTTCAACTCGTTGCAGCAGTACTCCATCCAGTTGGTAGTTGAATATCACCGGTCTGAGCTTCCGATGAAAGGAAATGACGAAACATTTCTCTACGCTAAGTGTTAGAAAGTTCCGAGAGCACCATGCTTGAAAATCGCTAATTTGATTTTGGAGTTCCAAACACTCGACAAACGATTTGATCACCATGAAGATTTTAACGTCGTCGGCATAAAATACGCGGCATCCCGGTGGCAGAAGTTCAGCAATTTCGTTGATAAAAATAACGAAGAGCAAAGGACCGAGATTGCTCCCCTGAGGAACTCCAGAAGTATTGCTGAATATCTCCGATTTTTCTGAGCCAATTTTTACACACACCGTCCGTTCCGTAAGGTAGGATCTGAACCAGCAGACCAACGGAGTCGACATTCCAATTCTTTCGAGCCTTCTAAGTAGGATGCCATGGTCAACCCGATCAAACGCAGCCTTCAGATCGGTGTAAACAGCATCTATTTGATATCCGGAGTCCATGCTTTTGAGGCAACTTGAAACAAAGTTCACCAAGTTAGTAGAGACTGAACGTTTAGGTAAAAAGCCGTGTTGGTCCGTCGAAATGTAGTTTCGACAGGAGAAGAAAAGCGCATCGTTAATGATTATTTCAAAAACTTTCGAAGTGGAGCATAACGAGGTAATACCGCGATAGTTCTCAATGTTAGACTTATCTCCTTTCTTGTGAACAGGGAACAACTCTGACAGCTTCCAGGCAGTCGGGAATTTACGTTGCTGTAAGGATGCATTGAACAGTAAAACAAGCGGCCTAATGAAAGCATTGGAACATTTCTTCAATACGCAGGATGGTATCTGATCCGGCCCGGCGGAATAGGAGAGTTTTGTCTTATCAATGGCGGAATTGACTTGACTATCGGAGATTCTGAACAGGTTAAAGTCGATAACATCCCCAGGCGTGTCGCTGAGTGCTTCATTGATTTCTTCAGAAGCTGAGATGTTGTTAAAAGCGTTCTCGATATTACACCATCGGGTACGATCTTTCGATGCACATTCAGTGATGCCACATTATTTATTACCCTTATTACTAAATTACTGCCAAACAATCTTATTGTTGTCACGGATTCTGTTCTAGTCACCAGAGTAAGATGCAACCCTAACAACATGTTCACATTTCATAATTTTAATAAAAATTCGATAACTGCAATAACCAGGGGGATGACGAAGGGCCAGAATCATCAACCCAGCATTCAATTCAACATGGCGTCCAATGTTTATGTTTTGATTGCTTAATTCATGGAAAACATGCGCTAGAAACATCGACACTGCCTCACTGCTACATATAATATCGTGCAAAGTGATAAGGAAAGAGAAACAATCATCAAAAACAACGATTTCGTTTGAAATGTATAATTTCTGAAATAAACACTAGCAACACACGAGCCACACACCCGAAAATCAGGAGCAAGTTAGGGTAAACCGACCAGAAAGTGGGTACCAAAACGCGCCGTACCAAAAACGATGTTGGGTGGAGCGGCGATGTACCGAGTTTGACAGCCGTGTCACCCCACTGGCAATAACAGACACTTGGATAGACGTCAGAGTAACGTCAGTTGATGGATAATGCAGCTTTTGCATTTGTCGCCCTGCAACAAAAATGCATGTGAAAACATCGCATCTCTGTTGACAATTATTTTTGACGGACAACAGTTCAATACATTCAAAGTTGTTGTAGTTAAGACGGACTTTCAGGTAATTAGCATTGCAGTAAAAGTATTTGCATGGAGCCCACCATGCACAACCTATGTTCATTCTTCAAGTTGATGATATTTTTTGGTCTTTTTTTTACTACGTGACTCCTGCTCTAAAGCACTTGAGAACATCTGTCAATGAATAAAGAATAACGGAATGGCATCACTTCTTCCTCCTTCTCTGGTCACCCGATCAAGAAAGCATGGACAGAACACAAACACGCTCACCCTTCGCCGAAGCCGCAAAAACAAAACAACGCAAACCAAATCGCCATATCATAACGGAAAACAACCCTTCCGAATCTTCATCATTTGCAAACAACTGATTGGCCTTATCGAAAAAGAAACCAGCCACCGATGCACCTCCCATCATTTAACAGCCCGCCATCCACCGTTGTTCTCACTTTTTTTAATCAATGACGATTGACTACCTTTATTCTATCGCAGCCATCTCAACTGTCTCATCTCCATCCTTAGCCGCTCCATCTTACCTTCTTCTCACTCAACACAAGCTAACACAAGCAACACTTCGAATTCGGACCAACTTACACAGATTCAGATCCGGTCTCACACTTTTCCCGTTTTTCGTCTTTCTCCTCGTCGCCAGATGTAGTGACCGACATCGGCCGGAATCCTTCCCTGAATCGGAAGCGGATAAAACGAGAGATCCGGATCCCCCAACTCAACCTTTCCCCGTCACTATCTTCCCAACACTCCCGTTTGCACTCCTCTTTTCTCACACTCCCTGCTGTCAATCCTCCACCAATGTATCTAACTTGCTAGGTTAGCTTAATGCAGTACTATGCTGGTATTAGTAAGCATGGCATTGGACCCTACACCATGTTTCAAGTACGGACAGAGCCATAGCGTGCTTCAGCAGCGCCCTTGGCGAACGCTCCGTTTGGCACACCCAACTATATCTTTTCTGTCCCTGCAAACCTTGACACATGCAACTGTTTTTATATGATAAGGGTTTCATGGAACTTTTATACTCTATTAGAAACCAAAAAAAAAAGTTACCGGAAATCAAAATTGCTTATGTTTTTAACATCTCAAATTAAACAGAAAACAATTCTCCATAATTTGTATTTGAAACATTTTTAAAATATAGCCTTTGAGCAGTCACGTCTTCAGCCTCACTCAATGACACCACACTCACGTTGCGTACCACAGGTGTGCTTTTTTCATGGTACGTAAACGACGTGACCGCTCCCGGGTTAAACATAATTTCGTCTTTCGAGAATTGCAGTACAAGTTTCATCAAACTTTTTAGAAATTGATTCGTAAGCTCCCACAAATAGTCCTCTTTGAATTTCTCGTGGAATCAATATGTTTATTTCCATTGTAATTTATTTCAGAATTAATTTGTTACGATTCATAAATGCAGATTTTACATTTCTTCTAATGATTCTGAGAAAACGATTTTTCAAATAAGTTTGTAATGTACGATGTTTTTAAAATCAATATCGTCGTAATTATTACTTTATCAGGGGCTAGCCCATCTTTGCCTGATAAATTTCCAAAGGAATTGCCAAGGTTGTTACCAAAGATATTTTATATAAAATTCTAAAGAAATTCATATAAGAACTACAATAGGAATCCCCGAAAAAATTGTGAAAGCATTTCTTAAAGATTGGCTAAATGTGTTGCCAAAAACATTGCCGAAAAACATTTCGTCGAAATTTCCACTATAGTTCATTAGAAAAATTCTAAAATAATCCTCAAAGTAATTGTAATTACCGAAGAAATTTCAAAAGCAATTTCTGAAGGAACTCTGATTTTTTTTTGAAAAAATCTTTAAGAAATTTGCCGACGGACTTTTCAAAGGTATCACCGAAAAAGTTCACAGCATAATAACCATGAACTTTCCTGAGAAATTCTCAAAGGAAATGGTGATGGAATATCTAGAGAAGGAAGGTGTATAGCAAATCTCTGAAACATTCATAAAGAAACTGTCGCAAGAGCATTACTGAAGAATTAACGAAGAATTTGTCACAAAAATTCTCACAAGAATTTAAGGAGTTTACAACATGCTCAAGCCTTTCAGCATGTGAATATGTGAGATATGTGAAACATGCCACACCTACACATGTGTAGTGTAGTCTGAAAATTATGCATTTATGAGTAGGTCTTACACGTTCGGGTGCAAAGCTGTATGATATACCGAAATCAGCAAAACTTGCATATCCCAAACATCAAACGTTCAGTAGCAATGCAGTCATCAAACCAACCCCGAGCAGGAGGGAATAACAAACGCATAAGAAAATGTGTTATTTAGGAAAAATAACTGAGTATCAAAATTAGATATTTATGTGTTATTAACATAACATGTTATATAATATACACTTGCCTGACATAAGCGGCAAAATAACAAATTGTTTAACAAAAAAATGTTCCTGGAAGACCAATACAGTGGCATGTTTTGTTAGTTTCAATAACAGCTTAATAACTGTTAATTTGGAAAATATTTTAAAAACAAATTTTAAAATTTTGAAAGTTATTGATAATAATCCAAAGGCAAATTTAGTTATAATATCAAACTCATAACAGAATTTCAAACTTACATTTGAAGAACATAATAGTGATTTAGTGAATTAAAGTACCGTAATCTGTAACCGCGAGTTTGAATCAGAGTTTTCAAACAGCGGGCAAAAAATCGCTCTTGTGCAGTTTGAAAAAAATGTTCAAATGCCTTTTGAAAGCAGTTTCAACGAGGAACAAAATTGTTTCCATCCGCCGTGAAATTCGGTGGCGAATCGTTTGTGCACGGTGAAAAGTGGCCACAAAGTTACGGAAAATCTATCGTGCAAGAAGAAGAAGGCAGTTTTGGTTTAACTTTTTCCTGGAAAAAATACGAGATCAATATAGTAGGGAATCGCCGTTAGCAGCTTATTTGTGTTAAATTTTTAAGATTCGTTGGCATGGTTGAATTATGTGTTGCTGTAGCCCGATGCCGCTGGATTTAGCAGTTTTTCGCAGTTCGTTGTCTCGTCTTCCGCGATGCTGAAATATCATCCGAAAAAGTGTGGGGAGAAGAAATCATGGGGGGAATTGTGAGTGCTTATTGTTGGTATGTTGATCAAAGAGAAAAGCCACGGCGTCCAGAGGAACAGTACAGTGCTTGGCGTCGGATGATCATCGATCAACTCCATTACGCGACGTGGGACCCCAAAGCTGGTGAGAAAGTTCTAATACTCCATTGCAACTGACGTCATGAAGAAATCGCTTTTTTTCCTGTTGAGGGATGAAAAGAAACAGGACCAGCACCTGTTAAATTTGAAAATAATTGGCCCTGATGTTTTCTTATTTTCTTAGGGAACGAAAAAGAGCTATTCTTGCCATTAGGTGGTTTTTCCCTTGCAGACGAAAAATTTGTCTAGCAAGGCTTGTACGAAGATTCATTTGTAGCATTTGTAGCAATGATAAATCAAAATATTCATATCCCAAGTAATGTGCTCAAGAAGAATTTTCTATTGCTCCTCAGTAGATTTTCATGAACTGATCTGGTGTAGGAGGAAACGACATATTTTCTTGCGTGGTGTTTTTCCATGCGATCTACTCAGGTGGTTTTCATAGTTCATATTTGTAGCAATTTTATATTTTTGCTGTGCTCAATACATAGGACTATTTTTTTATTTTTTTTCCCTTTATTAACGACATTTTACACCAAGGGGTGCATTCATGTCCTAATATACTTTAAAAAACTACGAATAAACAATTCTACTTAATTACGATTTCATCAATTCGGCAATGCGTTTCTCTTGTTTCCTTGTGCGTTTCCTCAGTTTAACAAACCAAGCGTCGACGTCATCATATGATGGATCTGGGCCGGAGTCTGAATCGCTGTCGTCATGTGATACAATTTCGTCTTCCTTCTTGTCGGTTTCTCGATTACCCTCTATCGGCTCAGCTGCTGTCGTTTGACGATCGTGTTCAATCCCACGCGTGACTTGTTTTTTCCTCGGCGGCGATTTTACGGACGATGCGACAGTACTGCTCACGGAACGCTTTTTCTGTTGATCTCGCTGTTGATCCAATTCGCTTGTAACATCCATCTGGTTGTCAGCCTCATTGTGTGCGATCGGTGGCTGTTGGTTGACTGTGTGCCCCCCTTTGTCTTCGGAGCACTTTTTACCGGGATGTGCTTTGCGCTGACACTGGCGACAGGTAGCAATTTGTGAACGGTAGGTAACCGTCGTGATGTGATCCGATATTCGAACGAAAGACGGCACATGCTTGGCGAGCTCGATCCTCACCACACGAACGCCGTTTGGAACTCCGGGAAAAAACTTTTTCCAAAGTTCTCGCGCTACTGACTTCACTTTTCCGTACTGCTGCATATGTTCAGCAACAACTGCATTCGGTACAGCGGGTGGAAGGTCGTGGATACGTACGTTAATTGCACTGTCCTCGATGTAAACGGGAATGTTGAAGCTCTTCTGCTCAGCAACAATTAAATGCTTGAGATGGTGGGCCGAAGCCAGCTTTTCCGCTGCTTCCAAACTACACATCTCGATGAGCACGCATTTACGGATGGTGTGTAGCTGAAGGTTCTTCACAGAACCTATGTCCAGCTTCAGTTTCTCATCGAGAAATTGTTTTATGATTCCCGCACTCGGTCGAACGGGAAGAACGCTCAAATCGACGACTAGTGTGTTTTTCCGTAAAGCATTCATTGTTCACAACTAACAATGCTGCTTTACCGCGTATCGAGTACGAGAGTCTGCTCTGCGGCAAAAGACGTCCGAACAGATCAGACGATGACTGACAAAAGAATATTTTTTTATACATTTGGGGAAGGGATCATTATACTTTTTTTTTTTTCTCGTTTCAGAGAGCGAGTAATGGCGCTTAAGCCTAGGCTTTGAAGCCAGGACACATGGAGAAATGCCTGTGCCCCATCCCAGGAGAAGCGACGCCAACTAAAATGGAGTGTGCATTAACCTTCTTAGCAGCACCACTCCCAACGATTTTATGTTCAAACACCATTCCCCTAAAACGAAACGGTTGGTACGGTTGTCCCCGTTTCTTCCTCAATTTAATTCAAAAAGGTTCGTCAAATATGTTATTCATAAGTGGATAACCTAATTGCCTTATATTTTCGAATTATCCTTCAACCCATTAGTCTGCACAGTGGGCCTGGCCATTTTAATATTTGTGTCACGTCTCTGATATGCTGCAAATATTAATGCTGACAAGAAAATATCAAAAGAAGTTTTGATATTTCCAGGATGCTTTTCAATACTGGCTGTGCAAGCACTAGAATAGAATAGAATAGAATAGAATATCAAACTCATAACAAAGTAAGTAATAAGTCTATAACATATAACATAAAAAGTGAGGTTAGATCGAGTGCTTGGAGTACCCTTTATTTGTCATTCAATACGAGGGACAGAAAATCTGGTCATAATTGTTCAAGTACTTAAACTCCCAAGCTGAGAAGTTGGCTCTGTATCAACTAAAATGTAATGCCAAAAAGAAGAGAAAGAGGTACTGATGAGAGAATACGCACCCGCTCCTCATCACACAATGCTCTAAACAACGGAATTCTCGAATGATGTGAATTTCAAAATGGGTTATTGTTGTACTATTGTTGATAAAATATTTATACACTCTCAATAATACAATAATAACTAAGCATGGCCTTCAATAAAACATATTTCTGGAATGTTATCTAACGGATGTACGCCAATAGCCAAGGATGGGAACACTCACTTGCAAAAAGTTTCACTCACCTGCTGTTTTCTTATCTTAGAAGCGTGCAATCAAGAAACGATGTATAAACGACTTTTACCTTGTGGTTTTGTCTAATAGTTTGCCGAATAGAGTAGAGGTCGCACACGCATGGCAAAATCGTGAGGGAGCGGCGAAAGCAACTCTCCACGAGGTGAATGTAAATTACACTCACCTCGTGAAGAGTCGCTTTCACGGCTCTGTCACGACTTTGGTATGCGTGTGCGGCCTCTACTCTATTTGGCAAACTTTTAGACAAAACCACAAGGCGAAAACCGTCCATACATCGTTTCTTGATTGCATGCTTCTCAGTTGAGAAAATAGCAAGTGAGTGTTCCCAATCCTGCCAATAGCATGATCATAACAAAATAAGATTGTCAAACAAAATATGTTATAGTTATGGAGAGGCAATGTCTTGATAAGAAAATAATAACAAAACAAGATATAAAAACAAGTTGTGTGATTCCACAGTTATTAATTTGATATTCTCCTCTGCTCGGGACATATCGAAGCTAGTTCACCGCTTCCTAAGTAACAAAAAAATGCCAACATTTACCATCGACAACAACAAGAAAAGAAAGACAATGAAATAGATGCAATATTCGAAACAAACCAATAGCGTGATTAGACTTCGGATACCAGATTTAGTGGAGTAACAGAAATAGAATCTACAACAGAAGAGTTAGAAGCGGATAAGAACAGAAATGCAAAAGACGAATGGTTTAATTATCAAAATGAGAAGTTCTACAGAATCATTGGCAGAGAGAAGGTGAGTTTTAAAATATGAGGTTTGGCTCTAAAATCTAAATAAATATTCCAGATACGACTGCCTTTACGACATAATTGATATATCTTTGGGATACTATGTGAGAGGGCTTATTCGATTTTTTCGTGGGCTTATTGGAACAAAAAAAATCGCCCGAGAGAGGATTCAATTGGTAATCCCTGTTACAGTAGCTTTATTTTCTTTTATTGTGTTTTCTAAAACCTGTTGAACTCAAAATAGTTCTCCAAACTGTGCCTACAAATCAAAATTTTACTGCCAAATTTCAATCAATTTGGTCGACAATACAAATCATGACGAAGAGAATAAAACTGCTGTAAATATCAAAGACGCCCTGCTCTATGTAGACACTTCGCCTATTAGATTTTTAAGAAATTAGTTTCAAAAGCTATTAGTATAATGGGCTTTCAGAGTAATTCATTGGTTGCTTACCTACGATGCTACATAATGGAGGGCATTTATCAAGACGGACAGCTGATGTTGTCTGAGGGGAATGAAAAATACCTTGATCAAACTACCTATTGATAATGGTGCCTTTCCCATACAAGGTGAGCTCAGTATCTGTAGATGTGAAGTTGCAGTTTGTCCAACTGTTTTGAGTGTTTTTGTTCTCATTTCCAATTACATCTTCAATTAGTTTATTAAAACTACATAACGATTCATCAAAATAAGTTACAACAACAACTGATTTCTTTTTTCTATGAAATCACGTCCTAACTGGGACAGATCCTGCTTTGCAGGATGCCAAAATAATTTGCATGAAGAATATACAGCTCTTCAGCGCATCCTGTTATTGTAGGAAAAGTGAAAGCAATTATCGATGAAAATTTTAGCTATTTAAGGAATTTCAAAACCAATCTTCCAACAGATCAGCAACCAGTACGAACACAATCAATATGAAACGGTTGGCGGTCAAGTGTTGGACAGAATTCAGTGCTAACAGTTCGATCAACGCTCTGCGCTACCCTTTCGATGGCCGTTTGCCAAAATTGGAACAGTGCTGGTGGAGAAGCTCGTTTCTGTTCTTCATCTGTGCCTACTGTTTCATAATCGGGACCATCTACTACAAATGGTCTATGAACCCGGTGATGATAACGTACACCCAGTCCATGTTCCCACTTTGGGAGGTCCCATTTCCCGCGGTTACCATTTGTCCTACGACCAAAGTTCGAGTTGAAGACCTTAATTTGACTGATATGTTTATACGCGTACAACAAAGAGAAATCATCGAGAGCGATGAGTATAGTGGAGCTGGGTGTAGTTAGAATATTCGCAAGTTTAAGTTTCGTAACTTTTTTTTCTAGATATGAGAAACTTTACACTTTAGCTCACGTTTGCCCATTTATGAAACTCTGGTATAAACCTAGGGAGGAAATCAACAAAAGCATAACGGAAATGCTGAAAAATGTATCGCTGTCAAGCGAAGATCTGTTCGAAAGATGCTACTGGCGTCACACAGAGACTCCGTGTTGGAAGATTCTGTCTCCCGTCATTACAGATTGTGGAGTATGCTACACGTTCAACCAATTACCCAATGACCATTTACTACGAAAGGAAAATTTTAACTCCGAAAGTATTCTCACTGATCCTATAAAAAGGGCCGTAAATTGGAATTTGGAAACAGGATATGCCAAAAAGGCTGGAATACACAGTTATCCATTTCGACCTTTTGCAAAAGGTTACCGAACAGGGTTGGCGATTGTCTTGAAAACCAGAAAAATTGACAAAGAATTTTTATGCGATGGCCCCAACGACGGATTTCAAGTATCGCTACACCCTCCAGACGAGTATAAAACCACGTCGAATCGAATTTTTAGATTACCTTTTCAGCAAGCACTACTACTCACAGTAAGGCCACAGCTGACAACCATTTCACGGGAGCTTAAAAAGCATGATCATTCAAGGTAGATCGTATGCAGGTTTTTAAAATTTCCGCTTTTCAATCACTTTTTTTCCAGGCGACAATGTTACTTCAACGATGAACGTTACCTACGTTTCTTCAAAGTCTACAATTCCCACAACTGTAACCTTGAGTGCTTTGCCAACCTTACCGATAAGGATTGCCATTGTGACACGTTTTCAAGACCTAGAGGCCCAAATACAACGCTCTGTAAAGGATCTAGAAAGGATTGTCCGGATATTGTACAACACCAATTAGAATAATTGCACCAATCTCTCTACGGAAATGAGGAGTGGATAGGCCCGTGCGCATGTTTACCAGCTTGCGTCACTTCGCAGTACGATGTGGAAGTTTCCAGAACGGCATTCGAAGCTCAAAAGCTGTCGGAAGCATTGACGGATACTAACTTGCTCTACAAAAAGTTTGTGTTGTGAGCTAACGTTCCATTCAAAGCAATAATTGTCTCTTATTTCAGCACGAACGATTATGCCTTACTTGCGGTTGGATTCAAAAGCAAATGGATACTTCCCCTCAAACGCATTGAGTTGATGAACTTCTGTGATCTTATGTCTCAGATCGGTGGTTTGTTTGGATTGATGATGGGAGCAAGTGTTGTCAGTTTGCTGGAGATATTTTATTTCAGTATCATTCGGCCTTTGTTTAACATATTGAAGCATTCGGATGACGTGCAGCCTGTTCAGCCATGGGCTAATTGAGTGTAGACATAGTGTTTTTAATAAAGGTCCTATTAGACATGACAAATATTTGGCCAAACAAGCCCAACAAATGATTAACATAATGTAAATCATGGCAACCTCGGATGAATGTCGAACTACAATGACAAATATTTGTCATTAAGAGAAACAGTGTAATGGCCCATTAAGGTAGTGTGCTTTGCAAGAACGTGCGACGGGACGAATCAGCACAGTTGTGCTGTTTGCCAAAAGCAGTTCTGTATGATTTTTAATTGTTCAATCTTTGTTGTAGTTTCAATTATCACGTATGTGTATAAACTGGCTTTTGTTTAATCTATCCAGAATCCGTGAAAAAAAAAATCTTTGGTGGTTTCTCTCCGAAATGTTCTCTAAAGCATTCTTCCTTGAACTCCTTCCGCAATTGGGGTTTTAAATTTTGAAAAATGTACTTTTTTTTGATTTTATACGAAAGAACACCTTTTTCTGAGCGACCATGTTTTTTTTATTGTTAAAGTTTTATTTTAATACTTAAAATTAATTTCAAAGAGATTTTATGAATCACCTTTTGACAGCTAGGCAACTGCTTGACAGCTCCACGCAGTAGAAAATGCGACGAGGGGTGATTCGACAAATCATACATAATTCAAATTGGTTTTTAAATAGGTTCCGCTCAGTTTGGCGTGCAGTTTCAGAATATAGAATAATCTCAACACCACTTGAGAAGCCAATTCCTCCTCCTTGAATATGTACAACCATTCCTTCTCTCGAAGATCATATAAAAAAAATTTTCCCTATGGTTTCTGCTAGAGTTCTACCTTCAATTGGGTTTTTTTTAAATTAAGAAAAATTCAATGATTTTATATTTTTAAACGAAAGAGCACCTTTTTCTGAGCCACTATGATTTTTTTCAGATTTTTAGAACTTTCTGATACTTAAAACCAATTTCAAAGATTTTTTTTTTTCAAATCACCTTTTGACAGCTGGGCAACTGTTTGACAGCTCCGCCCAGTACAAAATCCGACGAGGGGTGATTCATCAAATCACTCCCATACAAACTTCAAATTGATTTTTAAATAGGTTCCCGGGCACCAAAATTCATGAAAATTTGGATTTCGGCTCAGTTTGGCATGCAGATTTAGAATATGGAATTATCTCAAGACCGCTAAAAAAAAGCCAATTAATCTAAGGGATATTTTCCTGGTTTATTGCAGAAGTTTCTGCCAAAATTCGTACCTTCTTCTTTTTCCTCTTCTTCTTTTCCCGACACGAATGCCTACTATGGTAAAGTGTCGTAAATAAATAATAATAATAATAATAATAATAATAATAATAATCTTCTTCTTTTACTACTATTACTTTTTCGTTTTTCTTTCTTCTTCTTCTTCTTTTTCTTTTTGACGTCAAGTCCGCACTGGGAAAAAGCCTGCTTCTCAGCTAAGTGTTCTATGAGCACTTCCACAGCTATTAACTAAGAACCACCCCTTCCAATGACCATTTTGTTTGACAAGAACAAAGACACTCTAGACCCAAGGAAGTCAAGAAAATTTCATACACGAAAAGATCCTGGATCGACCGGGAGTCGAACCCGTCATCCTCAGCACGGTCATACTAAATATCCACACATTTACAGTTGTTGCTAGAAGGGCCTTTGCCCTTTGGAGATTCTAACCATAGGTTTATCCGGATTTGCTCCCAGAGGAATACCCGGGATTCCTTCCGGAGATCCTTCCAAAGTTTATTCGAAGTTTCTCCAGGTATTTTTTCTAATGGTTTTCCTGAACAGCTTTCTAACAGCTCCGCCTGTTATATTGCGGGATTTCATTCAGATTTCTTCATTGGATTTGTTTAGGGGGTTTTCTTTAGTCACAGATATTTTCCCGAAAAGTCTCCATTTTCGCGGGGTATCTTACGAAGTTCCTCATTGGATTTTTCGAATAGATCTTCCAGGAGTTTGCGTTGCGTGCGTTGCGTTGCGTGGTAACGGAGTAATTCGTAGATTGCATACTGAAGGTTGTCATGTTAAAACTTTTATGCAATTCAGTATCATAATTTATATTTTATATAACTCATTTTGGTATCATAATGGCCAATTTTTCCGAACTGGTTCATTAAGCAACTAAAATGTGTTGCATAATGAAAAATGGTTGTATAATGTTCATAATGCAACTCATTTGAGTTGCATTATGAACATTATGCAACTCAAATGGGTTGCATTATGAAAAAACCATTGCATAAAATTTTGTATGGAACTCGTTGCAAAACTCGATTTTTTCAGCACTCTTCGTATTTATCCAACTCGGCAAGCCTCGTTGGATAAATGTACGACTCGTGCTGAAAAAATCAACTTTTTGCAACTCGTTACATAAATAACTATAATACTCCTATTCCAATTGCTTATGGAATGCTAATTGGGAAGGAACAGCTTTCCAACTAGAGGTTGAAGTAAAAAAGACATGAGAACTTCCATTGCTGGCCACGCCCATCTTCTCCGTTACGAGGATAGGAAAGGATGTGATGATATGACACCTACTTTACAAGAGGTCAGCGACTCACCGACACTCCCATAGGTGTCAAGGAGTTGGATATTTGGAATGGGGTCATTTGGGAATCACTATAAGCGAGTGATGCGACAAGATTCAGATTGTGGAAGTGTATTTGATTAAATCATGCAGATGTGTTGGAGTGAGTGAAAGTGTTTTAGTATATTTAAACACCAACGTTGGGAGTGACATAGCTAAGAAATTTTGTCACTCCATGGGCCTTTATGATTCCGGGATGGGGCACAGGCATTTACACTGTGTCCTGGCTAACAAGCCTAGGCTTAACCGCCATTGATCGGTCTCTGAAACGATAAGAAACACGTTATGTGGATGGGAGAGGATAGTAGGGAAGGGATAACTATTTATCGAGATGCCAGCGACTCACCGACGCTCTCGAAAAAATAGAAAGGAAATAGGATTTTGATACAGGAATGGTCAGGAATTCAGTATGATTTTAACAGTGCATGTAAATAATTAAGACACATAAACATGATTATAATCTACTAATATAACCATAATTTCAAATGCATATTAGCATTAAGGAAACCAATAACCCTCCTCCCATAAATATAGAGAAAGACAAATAAACCAATCAATCGTAACGTACTTATTGGATGGCCCCTAAATTAAAAATACGAAATGATATTCAGTGGGACCATAAAAAACTTTAAAAGGACTTATCCAATGATAAACCGAACCCACCCGGTTCAAAAACCATCAGCTAAACGTTAGGATATTAAAGAAAATCATTAATGCTTAAAAGGATGGATCTCACCCGATAATCCTGCGTAGAGCTTAATTTATTCCGCCAACAACAGTAGACCTTGGATCAGATAGCGTTTGTGGTGTATTTGAGGCACTTTTTTGTTTTTTATTTGTTCTAGTCTCATTTCAAGATCTAAAACTATTAAGGCCATCCAAAGGCCATCGTAGTAAACTGGTTTAAAATTCGAATTCGATCTCATGTTACGTCCACCGCATAACATTGTAGTAAGTTGCTATGTTAACACTTATCGTAGACAGACTTCAACGAAAACTATCATTTTCCATTAGCACCAACACATTGTAGATCAGATTATTGTGAAGTTAACACCTATGTGCCTGTGCCTCATTTTGCACCCTATTTCAAAACTTTAAAAATCTGATTCTCAGCTGTTTCTCAGCGAAAGTTTGTGAAATTTTGACAGTTGATCACAAAATTCTTCTAGTTTATGGAACCGGTATCATGGTTCCGATTTTTTCCGTTGTTCCGGATTTATGGCCGTGGGTACTGGGGTAACCTCCTTATCAGATAGAGGTGCAACCTATAATTCGCCTTCGAAAACTAGCTTGCGGCATTCCAAACTTCATGATTTTGCAAAACAAGAGTATTGGAGCATATTTTTAGAGATGCTGAATACATTGGCCACTTCTCCGGATGTTCCGGAAACCTGGTGCCCTCAGGAAAGTGGCCACTTTTTGACCGGTTCTGAAACCTAGCTTGCGACATATCAAACTTCATGATTTTGCAAAACAAGACTATTGGTACATGTTTTGAGAGATTTCGGATAAACTGGTGACATCTCCGGATGTTCCGGAAACCTGGTGCCCTCAGGGAAGTGACCACTTTCTGACCAGTTCTAAACCTAGCTTGCGACATATCAAACTTCATGATTTTGCAAAACAAGACAATTGGTACATGTTTTGAGAGATTTCGGATACACTGGTCACATCTCCGGATGTTCCGAAAAGCTGGTGCCCCCAGGGAAGTGGCCACTTTCTAATTGGTTCTGAAACCTAGCTTGCGACATATCAAACTTCCTGATTTTTCGAAACAAGGGAGACCATGTTTCTAGAGATTTCTGATGCACCGGCCACTTCTCCGGTTGTTCCGGAAAGCTGGTGCCCCAGGGAGTTTTTAGATAGTTTTCTCTTTTATTAGAATGCCTTTCGCATACTGGACGATTACAATAGAGGCAACTGATCATTGTTTTCACGTCACGGTGTCGTGAACAGTACCAACATCTTCTGATTTTTTTCGATATGTATTTCAGTTCCCGAATATCTGGCTGTTCGTTCATACAATCCGGACATGCGTACAATTTAACATTTCGATAAGTTTGATATGTCGCAAGCTAGGTTTCAAAACCGGTCAGTAAGTGGCCACTTCCCTGGGAGCACCAGGTTTCCGGAACATTCGGAGACGTGGCCAGTGTATCCGAAATCTCTCAAAACATGTACCAATAGTCTTGTTTTGCAAAATCATGAAGTTTGATATGTCGCAAGCTAGGTTTCAGAACCGGTCAGAAAGTGGCCACTTCCCTGAGGGCACCAGGTTTCCGGAACATCCGGAGAAGTGGTCAATGTATTCAGCATCTCTAGAAATATGCTCCAATACTCTTGTTTTGCAAAATTATGAAGTTTGGAATGCCGCAAGCCAGTTTTCGAAGGCGAATTATAGGTTGCACCTCTATCTGATAAGGAGGTTACCCCAGTACCCACGGCCATAAATCCGGAACAACGGAAAAAATCGGAACCATGATACCGGTTCCATAAACTAGAAGGATTTTGTGATCAACTGTCAAAATTTCACAAATTTTCGTTGAGAAACTGCTGAGAATCAGATTTTTAAAGTTTTGAAATAGGGTGCAAAATGAGGCACAGGCACATAGGTGTTAATCAAAAAACTTGTTCACTGTTCTTCTCAATATCTTCCAGAGTCAGAACCGCATGTATAGCTCGCGCACAGAGCACTAACTAGGCTCTCGCGGAGTAAAATTCGAGTAATTTTTAGTTAACCGCAAAAAATGGAACGATGGAAACAAAAAATCAGCCAACAATTAAAAACACTCCCGTTTTCTGCACATCCGAATTTTCGTTTTTCTCACTAAACACGCTACAGATTTTCACCCGAATCACTTTTGGAGATTATTTTTTCTTCGATTCACTTTTCGAATGGCGTTGCACCGTGGATAATTCTGTTTTCACTCGATTCACTAGCCGGCCCGGAGATTCACAAAAAGACACTGAGCCGTGTTATCCAGATGCAGCAGACCTCGTAAATCATACACTGAGGATACTGCAACTCCGAAAATCATACGTATCAACTATGATTTTTTGCCACAAAAATTTCTTGCCAAAAACCATAGTTACGAACTATGATTTTGGATTCAAAGCGCCAACTATTATTGTCATACTGTTACTGTATAAATTTCATAGCACTCACGTATGAAAATCATACCGGAAACGTATATAAACTGAAACTATGTCTTATGACTATCATACATATTTTTATGAAATATTTTGCTCAAATTAAAAAAAACGCAACTTGGAATCGAATTAGGAACGTCAAGGTTGGCGAGTGCGTGCTTTACTTATTCGCCCATCGACGCTTCGGAAGCTGAAGTGGTCAGAAGGCAATAAAAGGTTTTGTTGTTTTTTAGCAATGGTGTTTCATAACACATCTTATGATTTTCATACGATGCTTCTTTTGAGATTTTTCATACGATAAGTCTAATGAATTTCGCTTTTCAATGTATAAAAAGCATACGAGAACTATGAAATGTTGAAAAAAATAAAAATAACTGATTCATAAGATGTAAACTATGAAAAACATACGAACAGTATCCTCAGTGTACGTATTCCGCTGTCATATTTCCATATTTTCACTAAAACCATGCCGACGGGAACGCGAAAAAACGTGACAAGAAAAACCGAACGCGTCCATTCGCGGCGCAACCTACTTCGATCTCCCGCAAACCAATCCGAATAGATCTTCCAGGAGTTTCTGAGGAAAAAAAAATCTTGGGAGAAAGTCCAAGAAAACTCCTGACAGAACCTGTATGACATGCCATAGGAGATACTCCTGTAGAAATCCCTCAAGGACGTACTTGTTAGAATCCTAATGGCCGACTTTGGCACCTACTCACGATTTCGAGCGCACACATTTCTTCGTAAATATAATCAACGAACCTGAGCTTCTTATTATAAACTTATTATAAGTGAGCAAGAACCAAGCAAGAACAGAATAATAAAATTCATTGTTGTTTGAAGCCTACTGCTCGCGATTTTTGCGTCTGAAGTTCTGATGCACTGTTGAAGTGGGATTTCGAAACGTTTGTCCTTAAATACCATTGAGGAAAGTTCACAGATTTTTTTGCAGAAATAACAGGAGGAAATCAGGTGGAAATTCCGAGAGGACTCCGAAAGCAATACAGTAAAAACACTTGGAGAAATCCCGAGAGGAACTCCTTCAGAAAGTTTGTGGAAAACTCCAGAAGAACTCTATAATCATAGGAATCACTCCTGTCGATATTTTGAAAAGAATGCTGCGAAGAAAAATCTCGAAAAATCAAACGTTTTTTTTTGTGATTTTCTTTACGATTTGACAGTTCTCAACTACCATTCTTCCGTGAGCTCGTGGTGAAAATGGAGATCATGTGGTGAGAAGGTTGAGAGCTGAGAGTACCACAGACGATGATGGATTGTGTAGTGTAGTGCACTTACATGTACAATCATTGAGCAGTGTAGTTCGTACCTTTATATTTGTACCTTTAGTTGTGTCACATCCACATCTGACAATGCATACCTCTTGTAGACCTTGATCGTTTTTCCATGGGAAATATGTCGAACTACTGTCACGCAAACGCAAACATATGCATTGTGTGGGGCACTTTAGAGTGTAGCAACGGAGTCAGACGGACTGAATCCTATAGATTGAATACAAATACGTCCACTTCCCTAGTTGGCGATAAAACTGCTAATATTTCATCAGAGATTTCTCGTTTTTTCAATCAAAAGTTGTTTTTTCGAAGTTATACTGATGTGCAGAACAGTAGCATGTTTCACCATTTTCTAACAAATGGCATTTGGTCAAATGACGTTAGCTAAAAGGAAATCTTTAAGTATGGCCGATAAAACCACCACCCAAAGAACGCACAGAATGAGTACTGCAAGCCGGTAAGTATCTGAAATCATCAGGAACCGAGTCTGCGGCAGTTACAGCCGAGCCCCGAAGCACCCAGAGCCTGCTCAAAAGCAGCTATTTTGCCCGTCCAGCGTAGATCAACCCGCTTAGCATGAGAGTGAAAAACTCTCTTCACATTGCAAACCACGTGGAACCACAGTTCACTCACAGGGAGCACTCCATGCCGTCCAGTTAATATCAGCCAGATTCTTCTGCAGCAAGCCTGAGACACGTGGAGAGCACTCAAGATCAGAATACTTCAAGTTGTCGCCTATTGAGCCATCACTTGCGACAGTTCTTCATCATGTAATTAAAAGGGCCGCCCCCTATCCGGCATCAATGAGACTTCCTTCTACCCGAGCAGAAGGGCATACCTTACAAATACCATGCGAAGAGCAACATGTGCTCTAATACCTAAAATTGTTATTGCTGCGTTATTGTACGAAATGTTATAAGAACATCACAATAACAGTTGGAGGTATTTGAGCACAGTTTGGTATTAATGTAGTATTTGTTTGTTTAGCAGTGAAAATAACCGAAGAACAAGATTTGCTATTACATCATGAATTCATCGAACATATGAAACATTTAATAACAAGAAATGTTATTAGTTTGTTATTCAATCCAGCTTTTTACGCAAGCCTGCCATAAACTTTGAATCACCCCCTTCTGACGGTTCTTGCCAACGCTATAATTATTATTATGGATGGGTCAAAGTATGCTTGGCAAAGGTGAAAATGTTGTTTGTTGACAATAGATGAAGTTCAAATTTTTCACACATCATCAAGGCAAATTTAAATTGTTTTTCCATTCTAATTTCTAACATTTATTATATCGCAGGTGGGATTATTACGAGTAGTAGAACACAATGGCCAAAATGGAAGAGTTCAAGGAATTTATTGAAATTTTTTCCTTGTCATCAACGGATGGTATGCGTATGGAGAAAGCCCAGGAAATCCCGACTAACTCCTGGAAGAATTCCGATGGAAATGCTGGATGAGTTATCGGGTAGATTTTTCGGGAATATTCGGGACAATCCTGAAGTATATTCTCGGTGGTATCTTGGAAAAAATCCCGGGGAACTTTTGGAGAAATTTCCGTAAAACTCGTGGCGGAAATTCTGAGGATCCCCTGAAATAAATTTCGTGAAAATCTTTTTGGGAGTTTCCGGATATATAATGGAGGAATTCTCAAGAAATTCTAAGAAATTTCCAGGAAACCTCTCAATGAATTCCCGTTTAATTTCTAGAGCTATTCCTGGGGAACCCATGGAGAGATTCCCGAGAACTTCCTGGAGAAAATCTATGGGGAAATCTGCTGAAGGAGTTCCTAGAGAACTGATGGAGGGTTTTCTGAAAAATCAAGGATAAATTCCTGGAGTTATTCTTCGAGAATTCCTAGAAGTATTCCTAATGCATCCCTCTGTAAGAATTTCAGGAGAACTTCTGGGGGAATTCCGAAGAGCTCCTGGATTGATTGTTAGGAAACTTTGGAGGAAGGAATTATCTATGAAATTCCCAAATCAAAAATAACCAAAAACAAAAACTCACAAATATTGTTCCAGCCAAATTACATTCCGAAAAAAAAAATACCACGATGGGGTAGTGCACGTTCAACGTGCTTGTCTGGGGCATATTGACCCCAACATCCTACTAGGGTTAATAACTTCTACACTTCTTCTTCTGTAAAACGGGTCTGTAATACGTCTGGTATGAGGTATGACGAAACTCCGAAATAATTCCAACAGGGATCAGATCAAAATTTTGAAACTAATTTCGGTAGATTTTTATGCGGTATTGCAGTAAAATTGCAAATATATTTATTTTTAAAGAATACTGGATGGAATTTCAGATCATTTCTTGCTCAATTCCACTTTGGATTTCGAGGGAAGCTCTGGTAGATGTTAAGATTTTTTAATTTTTTAGCGTGATTCCGGTACGAATGTCGTACGTGCTCCAGGACCACCCTCTTAGTACTATTTTGAATGGTGAGTAATATATTTGTACGTTTTTCTTCACTTGTAATGTATTGTTTAGCAGAGCACAAGACCAGTTTCCATAAGAATCGAATAGTTTCATTATCTGGTGCCTAAAAGTATATAAATGTAGTTAGAAATTAAAATAGTAGGAATTTATCACCAAAAACATTTCTATGCGAAGATACCGTAGATTCAAAATAAAAGCAGTGAAAATTCTTGACAGTTAAATCAACAAACGAAAATTATTGCCTACTTTGATTAAACCATAAAATCTGTCGGCAAGAAGAGTCAGAATCAAATCACCCCTCGTCATTTTATAGCCAGCGTAAAAAGCTGGATAACATTGGAATAACCGCGACCAAGAAAACACTTGAGGTTCGAATTGCAACACTTATTACCCACTTTATTAACTTTTGTGCACACTGCACACAGGTACTGTTATTCTCCTTCCCCACTTCCTTAAAGCCTATCTCCTATCTTAACTGTACAACTTTCTTCTTCTCTTCTTCACTCGACCGGTGACGCTACGCCGCCGGCTTCATTTCCTCGTTTCTCGCTTGCTTCCTTTTCGTTGGCTGAGCTACCGAGCGTTTGCGGTCGTGGCTTGACGATGCCGTGAAGCTCCGGCAAAATGGTGGTGCTCACTCACAATTCTCACAATCGAGTAACGGTACTGCGATGGGCGATACTTTCCAGTAGGATTTCCGGCCTACTGCTGCAGTCTCGGGTATAATGCCTGAGAACTGCGGGTCACTGAGAGGCGGGAGGAAGGACCTCGCCAAGGTCTCGGTCTACTACACGGCACTCTATGAACTTTACCAAGGTAAGCCAAGGGGTCCTGCGTGTGATTTGGGAACGCTGAGAAGGAAGTCTGGGAAAAGTTACCTGGATGATTTCTAATGTTCAGCTTCTTCCACTAACTTTTCACTTAACTCTTATTCTAATGAACTTTTTGCTGCTTCAAATGGTTTTCTCCAACGTTTGAATTGAGAATCGTCTTGGTAGTTCGTGTATCTCCTTCGAGTATTTGCTAGCTAATTATGTGGAGCAATGGCGCTTTCACAAATCAGATTTCCCGACCGCGAATTTCCCGCTTTGTTGCTATGGATCACTAAAATAACTAAAACGGCCGCTATGAAAAGGAACAGATAGCGCCACCGCCACTGAGTTTGATGTAACTCGACTGCTGTCACTGTGTGACAGTCCATACACGGTGGAGCTTTTGTTTTGATATGGTGAGTAGCGAAAAAGTTGGCTTCAATGATTGATTCACCCCATCATGGCTCCCCTGCGCCACTCCTCATGGCCGCCTTATCCTTGAGCCTGCGATGTCCACCAGACACAACCCTTGTGAAGGATTCAAGGTCTGCTATAGTGCGTGAATTTATCTCTGTGTAATAGGTTGTTGCCTTGAAATAACCTTCGAACAACTTACTCAGCCAAAGAAGATGCTCTTACCCAAAGAAGGATGTAGGATAAGCCAAAAAGGAAGCAGTTGTATTGCGTTGTGCGGCCTACCAAGCTAGTAAGTGCTGCACCTGTCAATGCCAATAGTCAACGGTACAAGCAAATTGGAGTATGAGGACGAGCTTCTGCATGAACCTATTGGGCAGAATCATCCATCATCCATCAAAAGGAATAAGGATTTTGGATCTGCATCAGTTTGCGCTTGCCTCACAGAAAGGCACTGCGCTGTTCAGATCGAAGGTTGTGTTGCGTTATTGCACCAAGAAACGAAGTGTGCGTTATTCAGCCAGTTATCCGCTCGGAAAGCTATCGAAGGGCAGTTGGACATTCAATTGAGTTGCCTGGAGAAAGGAAAATAAAAGGTTTTTAAGTTATACAAAAATCAATGTCATCTTGAAAGTGAGATTTGTTCATTATTATTATTTTATATTTGGCGTTTTTATGAGTCCATGTATGCATTACCATTTTGATTACTTCCCCGCTCGTTTTATGATGGTACCATTTAACAACATCCTACGCAAAAAGAGATAATTTGCACTATCCATTGATTAAAATGAATCCCCCAAGTAGGACTTACAGTTAATGAAGCGCATCCTCATTTTTCACATCGTCCAATTATAAACCCCATCCAACATGTTGACGCTATCTGATGTTTGAATAACTTATTAGGGATCCACTGTTTATATAGTGCTTGTCCGTCCTCATCACACTTTTTTCACAACGTCACGTGTCCGACAACAATGTACATCTCCCGTGCAACAAAGTTCAAACCGAGGCCCCCACCATCCCCGTCAGGTCGCAAATACTTGGAAGAGTCGAAAAAGCTTGCCATAGAGTTCTGCGACAATACGTCTATCCATGGAGTTAAGTATTTCGTCGGGTCTAATCGGGCTTTGATTGAAAAAGTTTGGTGGATTGTTGTGTTTTTGCTGTCACTTTACGGCTGCGGTAGACTCATTCAAACGGTTTACATGAAATGGGACCGGGAACCGGTGATCGTAACCTTTGCCCAGAAACCCACACCCGTGTTCCAGATTCCGTTTCCAGCGGTAACCATCTGCCCGGAAACCAAAGTGAAGGCGGCCAATTTGAATTTCACCAAGACGTACTATTACAGCAGATTCCCGTTGCTGCGAAAGCAACTCACCGATGACCAGTAAGATGGCGTATTGTAGTGTTGGTTCACAATTCTTATTTCGTTCAACTTTCTAGACTCAACAAACTGTTGGCAATGCTACAAGTTTGCGAGTTCGCCTTCAGTGATCAGTTCGACAACCAAACGTACGACGACGATTGTGTCAGTTTGCTGAAGGAGATGTCCATTCCACAGGATGAGATTTTTGTGGTTTGCAGTTGGCGCACGTCTTACGAGAATTGTTCAACCGATTTTGGGTTGACGCTGACCGATGTGGGCTTCTGCTACACTTTCAACTCCATTGCTGGAGATGATCTACTGCGGACGGACCAACTACACAATGATTTTGAGTATATTGCGGAGACTCGGTCAACTAATTGGACATTGCATGAAGGCTATCCGCCTGGTACCGACATTGACACATATCCGAGACGGGTTCTCGGGGCTGGCATAAAAGCCGGAGTAGCCGCTCTCATCAAAGCCAATGAGAGCGATTTGGATTATTTGTGCGGGGTAAGTCGCTCAGTAATGATCATTCTGAGCAGATAACCAATTTCTCTTCCAGAACTCTTTTCAAGGATTCAAGGTCTTACTACACATGCCCAACGAGTATCCCCAGCTCCTAAATCAACACTTCCGTGTGCCACTGAACCAAGAAGTGGCCGTGTCCGTAACTCCGAGGATGATTATCACGTCGGAATCAATCCAATCGTACAAACCCAATCGTCGACAGTGTTTCTTCAACAACGAACGCTACCTGAAGTTCTTCAAGGACTACACCCAAAGCAACTGTGAACTCGAGTGCCTAGCCAATTTTACACTTCGTCGATGTGGTTGCGTCAAATTTTCCATGCCACGGTCTCCCAAGGTGAAAATTTGTGGAGTCACTATGGAGAAGTGCTACGAGATCGCTACGGTCGAGCTGTTGGAGATGGAGGTCAAGTATCGCGAGAATCCACGGCTGAAGAACCTGGACGACTGTAACTGTCTGCCGTCGTGCACTTCGGTACAGTACAATACGGAGATATCGCAGGCGTCGTTCGAGTGGAAGCGGCTGCTTCCTGTGGTGAAAACTTTCGGGGACTCTTTGAAGGGGTAGGTACTAATTTTCACGCGATAGGATATCTTAGAATGATAAAACTTCCCACTTCCAGCGTACAAGTATCGTACTTGATTGTGTTCTTCAAGGATGCCCAGTTTATTCCGGTCAAGAGAAGTGAATTGTTTGGATTGACCGACTTTCTGGCCAACTGTGGCGGTTTGCTGGGGCTATTTATGGGCGTTAGCATTCTGAGCTTAGTGGAAATTTTCTACTATTGCATCATCAAACCGTTGGTCATGTGGTGCAAAGCGAGTAAACCGGAAAAGGAGCAGCAGCAAGTGCAGGTTAAAACTGTTAGTAGCTTGGCGGAGCCTATCAGTATCTGGCGATATGAAGGCAAGATGTAGTTATGTATTTAGCATTTTCTTATTATAGTCTTATGCTAGAGTAGCTTTCGTTTATTGCAATTCTCAAAATAAAATAAAAACATCGAATTTATCGGTCAAATAAAGGTAATTGTTGGGCGAATTTCGGTAGATTATTTTGAAATTCTGATGATTCTGCTGATATTCAAAACCTTAAACCGAAGTCTGTTGAAGTTTTCACAGCACTTTATAGATTCTTTAATTGATTTTGATGAGTTTAGTAGTTCACGTAGCCTAGAGATAATTTTTTAATGTGATTCAGTGACGTTTAATTGGTTTTCTGATTCGTTTCAAAATAGTTTTAGTTTTGATTCCCACCTTGCGCCACTCATCTGGAGCTTTCTGAAACGCCCTTAAACGACCTGAAATCTCTCTGAAATTGCCCCGGAATACCATTACAACTTATTTAACTCCCCTAAAACGATCCTGAAACTTCATGTAACTCTCATAAACTCAATTTAATCACTAATCACATAGAGTTGTGATAGTGATTTAGATGATGCCGTTGATACTAGAATGTCCTTCATCATGAAAGCATTCAGGCATTCCTACAGAAAATCTTCCAGGAAATCGCTAAGAAAGCTCTCCTGATTCCCAAAGAATTCCTAATGGGATTGCTTTTGGGATACCTCATGGAATTTCTTCAGAAACTCTTCCAAGAATTCATCCAGGGATTCACCTGGGTATTCCTTCTGTGACTCTTTAGGAACAATTTCAGGGCTTATTTTAAAAATGCCTCCAAGAACTCTTCTTGGGATTCCTTCAGGAAATTCTTCTGGATTTTTTCAGAAACTTCTCTAGGAATTAATCCAAGACTTCTTACAGGAACTGTTCAGAGGTTCCCTTAGGGGTTCTTCCTCTTGGGGTTTCTTCAAAAGATTCCTCATGGGGTTTCTACAAAAACTGCTAGAGTTCTCTACATTTTGATGATTCCTTCAGGATTTCCTTAGGAATTTCAGCGAATTTTTCAGTACTTCCTCCTGGAATTCCCTCAAGAAAAGCTCCTTGGGTTCCTTCAGGAATTCTTCCTAGGATTCCTCCAGGAATTCCACAAGGGATCCCTCCAGGAATTATTTTAGGAGAATTCCTGCAGGGATTCCTCTAAAAATTCCTACAGGGATTCGTTCAAGAATTCATCTAGAGATTCCTCTATGAATTCCTTCAAAGACTCCTCCATAGAAATACCATAACCCGAGCAGAAGAGAATAACAACAGCATAACAAAATGCGTTATTTTGGCAAAATAACTGCATAATGGAATTAGTAATTTTCATGTTATTAACATAACATATTGAGTTATAAACTTGTCTGTCATAAGCAGCAAAATAACAAGTCACATAACAAAAATTTGTTCCTGAAAAATCAATTTAATAACATATTTTGTTAATGGCAATAACAACTTAATAACAGTGAATTTGGGAAATATTTCAATAACAAATTTTGATATTTAAGAGTTATTGATAACATTCCGAAAGCAAAATTAGGGTAAAAACTAACTTTTTTACTCATTTATGGATAATTATTTTAAGTGTGTTATTCTATTTTTAGAAAATAATAGGTCACATAAAAAAAAATTTCGAATTCATTATAAAACTTACAAACATGGACGGGATTTGAACCTCCAATCCTGCTATCGTAAATTTTCAGTCGCCTTTACCAATGAGGCTATCACAGCACTTGCAGTGAGGGACGATAGAAGCTTTACTGGTTCTACGTATTGCCAGTTTCCCTATTCCCCCATTTCATGTTTGCCAGTCGCAGGACAAAAATAGACAGAGATTTGAATGCAAGATCAAACAATGAACCTCTCTCTCTTACCAACAGCGCTATCGCGGTGCGAAGCCATGTGCACTGTAACACTTATAACAGTGGTGGTGTTCGCAGGGCCCGTCGTCGGCTGTTTCTGAACAAAGAGAACGACGAAAAAGTTGCTAGTCGACTATTTATGATTGAGCTTCGTCATGGGGTGCATTTTGGCGGCGACAAACATTCTTTCCAGACGGAGATGATTTTTTTTTATTTTTTGTTTTGTTCGCGTTGTGAGAACGGCGATTATACACGTACCTACGTGAGCGAAGGTAAAAGGTAATTATATCATATGCCGATATGATTACTTCTGCAGATGCTGTTTAGTTTTATTCTGTTTTAGATTATTTTTAGTAATGAAAAAAGATATTTATGACATAATGTCAAACAATATATGATCGAATAATAATAGATCGAAAGAAAAAAGTTATAATAGACAAAAGCAATCATCAATTGAGCAGAATTGTCTGTATAGTTGACATTTTCATTGATTAGAATTATTTAGTAGGTACCATATTTGCTATCTCCACTCTCACATACATTCATTACTTCGTAATACATAGTAGACTGTCCCAAAAAAAAATCGATGTTCGAAAAGTCAAGGTGCTCAACCCTTAATTGAAAGATATGCATATTTGAAGCATTTTTGTAGAACATTTCGATTTTCTGAAAAATCATTTAGAGGTTCCGCTAGGGCGATTTTTGAAAAATGGCCTTTTTTCATGAAAAGTCTCAAAAAAATCATTTTCTCGTAATATTTTTTCAACTTCTGAATTTTTTCAATATTTTTGTATTTTTCTGTGGACCTCTAGACATTCTTGAAGGGGATAAGTTTTTTAAATATTGTATTTATATTGACTGCAGAACCGTGTTTATGTTGATAAAAAAACTATTTTTTGAGAATTTTTCATCTAAATTTGAGAAAAAAATACATGTACAATTTTTTATTTTCAGTTTTTAAAGTTTTACCTGATAGTACTATTTGTATGCGTCATTTCTCTAAAAAAAGATTTAAAATATCTTGTTTAGAAACTGAGATATTAGGATTTTAGTAAATGGACAATTTTAAAATTTTATGCAAAACTTTGTATATTTGGAATATTGTAAGGTCTTTGTGACACTCCAATGTTCGTATATTAAAAAAAAAGTAAAAGAACAACCTTTCTTATTGGATGATCAAGCTTGTTTAAATATGGGTATTTAATTCTGGGCTGGTTGACAGTAGATTCATGAAGAGCTTTCTGAATAACTACAAATATGACGGGTATTGTGGTTACTGGTAGCAACGCATTTAGTTCGAGATTACGTCGTGAAATTCCCGACTACTGCGCCCCTTTTTTCTGAAATAGAAACGACCATTCCATGCAGAGATTCTATAATATTGATAAAATCAATAAAAAAACATAGATAAGTCATGATTTTTACTGAAAACTTGAACATAAATATTATAGACAAAATTAAGCTTTTGTGGAAATACGCGAATTTCTGAATCTCACAAATTGCAGAATCAATATATACATATTTATTTTTCTTAATATCTGTGTAATTTCTCAATTAAATATAATTGCAAACAATTTGATTAGAATATGTACATATGTAATTTTAGTAAATGGACATTTTTTTCAAATTTTTGCAAAACTTTGTATAATTGGTATATTGTAAGTTCTTTGTGACACTCCAATGTTTGTATATAAAAAAAAAGTTAAAAAAAAACAGCTTTCCTTGTTGGATGGTCTAGCTAGTTACACATGGGTCTTTTAATCTGGGGTGATTTGCAGTAGATCCATGAAAACTTTTTATCTGAATAACTACAACAATGACGGGTATCGTGGATACTGGTAGCAACGCAAAATTTCGATACTATGTCGTGGAATTCTCGACTATTACACCCCTTTTCTGAAATAGTAAAAAACATTTCATGCAGAGGTTACATAATAGTGATGAAATCATTAAATAATAACTAAATTAAGTCAAGACTGATTTAAAAAAAAACTTAGAAAATAATAGACAATAATAGGCTTTTGGGGGAATTCGCGATCTTATGATTCCTAAACGTCATGATTTTTAGACTTGACTATGGTTTTTTATTGATTTTATCAATATTATAGAATCTCTGCATGGAGTGGTCGTTCCTATTTCAGAAAAAAGGGCGCAGTAGTCGGGAATTCCACGACGTAATCTCGAACTATGCTACCAGTAACCACAATACCCGTCATATTTGTAGTTATTCAGAAAGCTCTTCATGAATCTACTGCCAACCAGCCCAGAATAAAATATCCTTGATCCTTGATCATCCAACAAGGAAAGCTGTTCTTTTAACTTTTTTTTTTGATATACGAACATTGGAGTGTCACAAAGACCTTACAATATTCCAAATATACAAAGTTTTGCAAAAATTAAAAAAATTGCCCATTTACTAAAATTTTTATATCTCAGCTTTTAAACAAGATATTTTAAATCTTTTTTTAGAGAAATGACGCATACAAATAGTACTATCAGATAAAACTTTAAAAACTGAAAATAAAAAATCGTACATGTATTTTTTTCTCAAATTTAGATGAAAAATTCTCAAAAAATAGTTTTTTTATCAACATAAAAACAGTTCTGCAGTCAATATAAATACAATATTTAAAAAACTTATCCCCTTCAAGAATACCAAGAGGTTCATAGAAAAATACAAAAATATTGAAAAAATTCAGAAGTTGAAAAAATATTACGAAAAAATGATTTTTTGAGACTTTTCATGAAAAAAGGCCATTTTTCAAAAATCGCCCTAGCGGAACCTCTAAATGATTTTTCAGAAAATCGAAATGTTCTACAAAAATGCTTCAAATATGCATATCTTTCAATTAAGGGTTGAGCACCTTGACTTTTAGAACATCGATTTTCTTGGGACAGTCTAATACATAGTCTGTTCGGTACTTTTTGACGTTATAATTAGAGGTTAGAATAGCAGTACTGTTAAAATGACATATAAATTCAACTAAGTTTACTCAATTTTGAGATAAAAAAAACTCATTTGCAGATGTATCACTTTTTGAAGCTAAAATTTTACTTAACCTATAAGAATTGGGAATGGTAGAAAAGTGATAGGAATTTGGCACCGTAAGGGGACTGGGATATTGAAAGAAGGAAATTAATACAAAGATAAACATATCAATAGCTATGATGCTATATTTACCCAAAACTCAAATTATAGCAATGAATAAAATAAAATATACGGAAGAGTCTGATGAAATTTCTAGAAGTTGCAATACCTTTATTTTTTACTTCATAATATGAAATAGCAGACAATAAAATAAAGAAGGTAAACTATGTAATGGTTATATCTGCGATAAATTTTCTCCGATTTTGACAATATTGATCTCATTTGATCCAGATTTATTTTTTCCATCAAAAACAAATCCGACTGAACCGATCTGGTCATCGTGAGTTAAGAAAAAACCCGAATTGCCATACACGTGGAATTTTCCATAGACCAGCTGCAATTGGCTTCTTTAGTGGTGTTGAGATAATTCCATATTCACAATCTACATGCCAAACTGAGCCGAAATTCAAATTTTCATGAACTTTGGTGCCCGGGAACCTATTTAAAAATCGATTTAAAGTTTGTATGGGAGCGATTTGTCGAATCACCCCTTGTCGCATTTCGTACTGGGCGGAGCTGTCAAGCAGTTGCCCAGCTGTCAAAAGGTGATTTCAAAAAATCTTTTTGTAATTGAATTTAGGTATCAAAATAAAGTTTTAAAAATCTGAAAAAAATCATACTGGCTTAAAAAAAGGTGCTCTTTCGAATAAAATCAAAAAATCAATATATTATTCTTAATTTAAAAACCCAATTGGTGATTGGTACAAATTAAGTACCTTACCAAGAAAAAAATGTTAAATTTAAATTTATACGTTCAATATGTAGTCCGTCCAAAGTCTTACACCGTACATCAAACCGTTTTTAATTAGGTTTTGTTTTAGATTTTATAGAGGCATTTTAAAATCTTCTCCTGTGTGGTAGGGATAGGATTTTTCAAAACACCATCGTTCTTCTTCTTCTTCATGCACCATCAAATCATCAATAGCATATCTGCCCAGCCTAGGCCCAAAGTATTGACTTCAAAGTAATCATTACGAAGCATAAATGTCAATTTCTTGATTTTGCTTTGGCTGACCAAGCCAAGGTTGACCGTAGCATTTTCATAATTCAAATCTCAATTTGTTCATCGAGTACATGTTCTGTTGTGCTGCACGTGGATGTCAAAGCGTTTTCAACAGTGTAATTACGAAGCATGTTTCACGAGAGACCATATCTTTTCAATACGCTAACTCCAACAACGCCGATATTAGAATAGAGGAGCTTAGAAGCAAAGGGGTGTAAGTTACAAAAACCCACTTTCGAGTAAATGAACTTTGGAGTTTTTCACCAGTTTTTCATCCCATTCAAAATGTATGGAGTTTCAATATCAACCAAATTTTCTCTGATTTACTGTAATTTTTCTAATCATCATAAAAATAATCTTTAAAAAGTTCCTGTGAGCTTGAAATCTGAAGATTTTTTGATATGTTCAGCTCAAACTCGACAAAACGGTCACTTACACCTCTTTGCATCTGGGCCCCTCAATAGCATAAGGATATGTTCCAGAAAATTTGGACTTTTTGGAATACCGCGTAACCCAATCGTTCTATTTGCATAACCAATCAATAAAAAAGAGATTTCTTATTCAAACGAGTCGAAGTTCACTTAAATCGGTTCAAAGTTGGAAAAATATGAGTACTTTTCAGTTTTGAGGGTAGCCGGATACGCTTCCGGCATTCTACGCAATGAAAAACAAGCAAAACTGCAGCCCCTCAACAGCAATTGAATGTATTTTTTTTTAAATTTTTCAATTACATAGAATAAAGCTGTTTCCTTATAAGCATTTTCTGATCTTTTACCTGCTATCCATCGACCTTTTGCTCTACAAGCAATGAAAAAAACGAATACTTAATCAAATTTCTCATTTTTTGTAATATAGCTAAAAATTAAAATTATTTCATATTCTGATATAATTATGTTATTTTTGCAACTGATTATTTTGTTCAGTTGCAAAAATAACAAAGTTATAACAGAGTTTGTTCTGATTTATTTGTAACAAAACTAGTTACAAAAGATTATAATAGGGGGATTCACTTAACAGCATTAACTGATTAAACTGATTAAACGTTGCGATCACCAAGGCAATCTTCGATTGTTTCATTCAAAAAATCATGAAACATTTCAAATAAGCAGAAAATCATGGCTTACGCAGCAATTTAATCGGTTTAGTGAATACCCCTAATATATTTTGTTATAATTTAGCAAAGCAAAGCAAAGCAAAGCAAAGCAAAGATAACCGTACACATCGTAGTTGCTACTCCGTGATTGACCAGAACAATCGAAGTTGCACAGAGAGCCAATGAATGTGAAAGCTTGGGACTAGCTAACCAGGGAATGAAATTCTCAGCAAATTGAGACGAAAAACGGCGTTTTTCGAGCAATCGATTTTTTCTGTTTTTACTTTTCCTGTGAGAAATGATTATCGGTCGTTGCTGTTTGTCCCCGATCAAAGATAGCCGAAAACTGGAAATCGCTCTTTCCATTTTCGCTATCCAACTTTATCGCCCGCAAAGTTATCGCGATAATTATCAGAAGGCAAATAACAAAAATTTGCCGCTAACGGGATTCGAACCTAGACCCTCCACAAAAATGTGTATAAGCGCGCACCATAACCACTCGACCACACAAGCTGCTCGAGAGAGGATAGAAATTTTATACATAAAAGCTACAGCCGGTGATGACGGGACTACGGAAAGGCGAACAAAGAGCAGAAAGCAAACCAGTCAACTTTTCATTGCTAATGATAATCGATTTTCGGCGCTGCGGAACGAGCGAAAACACATTCTCGAGAGAAACCCGGGTCTGAATTTATCGCACGTCTTTTTTCGCCGATAATGCGTGTGGGAGAGTTTTCTACTATCGCGATCGTGATCGATAATTTCATTCCCTGTAGCTAACCATTCTCAATGTGCACAATTCGAGAGTTCAGCTATTTAAAGTCAATAACGGCGCTGGCCACGTCCTTACGGTCATCAGGAAAGGGAAGGAATGTTAGTTCGACAACCGTTGCTACTAGAAGCCGTGGAATCCACAGCATCCCCACAGTTGTCACGGGAAGGAATGGTGGTTAGTAGGGTAGGGTAAGGTGTGGATCTAGGAGCCACCTCTGTTAGGTGATATGATCCACTAGTTATATGGAAATACACGTCGCGGTCTTCATCACGATTATGATTTATTTGATCACGATGACCACTGATCCCGGATTTCGTGCTCGCGTTTCCATCGCCCTACCGTGGAAACCGACTGATCTACGATTATTGTAGCGCGATTCTGAACCCGGATTTTTCACTCGCACTTCCATCGCCCTACCGAGAAAACCGACTGACCAACGAATATTGTAGCGCGATTCTGATCCCGGATTTTTCACTCGCACCCCCATCACTCTTACCTGAAAATTGTCTGCCATTCGAAAATTCTCAAGCTAATCTGATTCCGCATTCCACACTCGCGCTTGCATGGCTCTACCGAGAAAATCGACTGATCAACGAATATTGTAGCGCGATTCTGAACCCGGATTTTTCACTCGCACTTCCATCGCCCTATCGAGAAAACCGACTCAAAAAAAAAAAAGCGGCATTTCGATTTTGCCTCCAAAAACACACTGAACTGCCCCGTACGAAGATGAGCACTGTCATAATATATTTTGTTATAATTTAGTTTGAAAAAGTTTGAAACAGTCCATGTCATAACAAAATTATAACATAATTTGTTAGTTATATCACACTAAGATATAATTATGATATATTATTGTTATGTTCATCTAGTCGGGTATGGCCTCCACTTTAGCATCTTATTCTACATCATATATGACTTCGTGATGGCTGAGAATTCTATATATTTAGACCAACATGTGAGAATCCGAACTTCAGTTTCTCTCTTCCCTAATAGGTGTATTTTCAACTATTCATGTACCTATCTTTCAAATAGGTAGATCCGACTTCATCCTCTGGAACGACAGGGAAAACATGTGAAATACAAAATATTTCTGAAAAATCCCATTCAAAACCATCTACAATTTTGGATTCAGCTGTCTGTATTAGCTTAGTTCAAACAAGTTTACTCAATAAGTTTGACATTTTTATCATTGAAATTCACATGTCAAAGGCGGAATCTGGAACGTCCCTTTGAAAACCTTAAAAACCTTCAATATCGTCTGCTATGTTCTCGTTTAGATGTATGCAGGGTACTGCGCCACTTGGGCAGTGGCTGGTATTTTGGGTACTTTTCAGCTACAACTCAGTCAATTTCAGAAATTTAGCAAAACCTCGCGCCGCCCAGCAGGGACTTTGTTTTGTACACATTACAGCACCTCCATGTCACTTAATATACCACACCTCTTATCAAATGTGATATCGTAAGCGTACCATACTTTGCGAACCTAGGGCCTAATTTTGCGCACTTTTCAAAAAATCGTTAAACAGTTTTTCTGGTGCATTATGCAAACTTTTTCCCACGGAATACTAGCTAGTGATATGGGGCATGCACTTTGTCTCAGTTTGGATGTAATGATAAATGGAAGAGGAAGACAAATTGATGAGTGAATATGCAGTTGCTTTCCCTCAAATGCTGTAAATAACGTTGTAGAATGACGTAGGTTTTGTTTCAAAATTTGTTTTAGTTTAGATAGCAATACCATAAAGTATTTGTGCACTCTCAATAATACAATAATAACCAAACTTGTTCCACAACAGAATGTAATATTGAAATGTTATTTAAGGGCTGCATACCAATTGCTTGGTCATAACAAAATAAGATTGTCCAACAAAACATGTTATGGAAACGTAATGCCTTGATAATTCAATAATAACAAAACAAGATATAAAAACAGGTTTTGTGATTTCGTAGTTATTAATTTGATATTCCCCTCTGCTCGGGAAGGAACACCTCTAGAGATTCCTCCAGGAATTCTTCCATTGATTTCTCCAGGAATTCTATCAGGAAATTCCTCTAAGATTTCCTGCAGGAATCTCTCCAGGGATTTCTCAAGGCATTCCTCATGGAATTCATGCAGCAATTCCTCCATAAATTCCTCCAAAGATTTATCAAGGAATTTCACTAGAGATTTCTCGAGGAATTCCTGCAGGCATGTCTCCTGGAATTTCTCCATAGGTTTCTCCAAGCAATCCTTCAGGTATTCCCCTAGGGAATTTTCAAGGGATTGTTCCAGCAATTCTTTTAGGAATACCGCCATACATTCCTCCAGGGATTTCTATAGGGATTTCTACAGGCATTTCTCCAGAATATTATTCAAGGACTCCTCCCGGAATATCTTCACGAACTTTATCAGGAATTACCCCAGGAATTCAATGAAAAAATACCTCCAGGAATTCCATGAAAAATTCCTCCACGAATGGATCCAAGAGTTCCTCCAGGAATTGATCCAGGAATTCTTTCAGAAATTACTACGGACATTTCTCCATGAAACCCTCCAAGAATTGCTTCAGAAGTTTTCCCAGGAATTCCTCCTGCAATTTATCCAAGAATTATTCCAGGTATTCCTTCAGGGGTTTCTCCAAAATTTCTTCCTAAAGTTCTTTCAGGAAGTTCCTCCAGGATTTCATCCAGGAATTGCTCCAGGAACTCCTCCAGGAATTCCACCAAGAATTCGTCCAGGAATAACCCCAGGTATTTCTTCATGAAATCCTCCAGGAATTACTCAGGCAATTGATCCAGGAATTCATCCAGGATTTGCTCCGGAAATTCCTACAGAAAAACATCATTCCAACGAAAGCAGCAACAATTCCTCCAGGAATTTATCCCGGAATTTCTCCACCATGGAATCCTCCAGAGATTCCTCTAAAAGTTCCACTCGGATATTCTTTCAGGGATTCCTCTCAGGATTCTTCCAGAGATTCCTGCAGGAATTCCTCCAATGATTCCTACAGCAATTCCTTCAAGAATTCATCTTTGAGTTTCTCTGGGAATTCCTCTAGGAATTCTCTCGGAATTCCTTCAGAAGTTTCTATAGAGATTACTTTCAGAATTCTTCTAGATGTTTCATAAGTTAAAACACACAGTAATAAAAATATTTAAAAAAAAATCTTCCAGAAGTTCTCCAGAAATTTGTTCAGGGATTCCACAAGGAATTCTTTTCTACGGAATTTCCCCAAGGATTTCTTTTAGGGACTTCTCCAGGAGCTCCTGCAGGGATTTTTCAAAGAATAGTGATTCTTCCATGAATTTGTACAGTAATTTCTCTAAGGATTCCTCCAGGAATTCCTCAAGCGGCTTCTACAAAAATTTCTCCCAGAATACCTCAAGGGAATCCTCCATGGGTTCATCCAATAATTCATTCGGAATGTTTTCCAGGGTTTGCTCCAGGAATTCATCCAGGAATTTCTCCAGAGTCCAGAGAGTTCTCCAGGAATTTCTCCTGGAATTACTCCAGGGTTTCTTCCAAGTATTCCTACAGGAGTTACTTGAGGAATCCTCCACGAATTCATCCAGGGATTCATTCGTCTAGGGATTGCTCCGGGAATTCTTCCAGAGGCCCCCCCCCCCCAGAATTCCTCTAGAGATTCCACCAGGAATTCATCTAGGAATTCACCCAGGGATTGCTTCAGGTATCCGTCCAGAATTTTCTTCATAATTGCCTCAAGCAAATCCTTCAGTTATTCCTTCAGAAGTTCCTCCAGGTATTCCTCCAGGTATTGTCTCTAGCGATATCTCCAGGAATTCCTTCAGGTATACTTTCAGAAATTCCTCCCAGGAATTTGCCCAGAAGTTCATCCAGGATTTCCTCCAGAGATTCCTCTAGGAATAACTTCAGGGATTTCTCCAGGAATTCCTCCAAGGACTCCTCCATAAATTTGTATAAGAACCCCTGCAGGAATTCCTGAAGAAATTTCTTCAGACATTTCTACAGGAATTCATCTCATAATTGCTCAGAGAATTCCTACAGGAATTCAGGTATACCTTCAGAAATTCCTCCAGGTATTCCTAGATAGTTTATTCCAGACATACCTGAAAGAATTCCTTTAGGAATTTCTCCAGGAATTCCTCCAGGGATGGTTCTGGGAGTTATTTAAGGGATTCCTTCAGGATTTCCTCTCGCGATCTTTTCAAAAATATATTCAGGGGTTCGGTCATAAATTCACTAGATTTCTATAGGAATTCCTCCAGCGATTTGTATTGGAATTCTTTAAGATAATTTTAGAGAGATACAGGAGCCAGGAAGTTCTCAAAGAAATCATCCAGTAATTCTTTCATAATTATCTCCGAGAAATCTTTGAGGAGTTCATCCACATATTTATTCATAAACCCATCCATGAATTCCTTCAAACTCCTCCATGAATTCCTTAAAAAAATCCTTCAAATATCCCCTCTGCAGCTCCTTCAAAAGAGTTCCATTAGGAATTAGTCCTGTGATTATTTCAGGAATATATTCTGTAACTTACTTTGAACATATAATTACTTACATGCCAGAAGCGTTTTCAGACTTTTCGCCAGGAAATTCTTCAGGAATTCACCCAGAGAAGACACTTTCGGAATTTTCCCAGGGTATCCTCCCGGAAATTCTCTAGGAAATGCACCACAAATTAAATTCCTCCAGACTTATCTTTGCGTATACATTCGAGTCATTCGTCCAGGAATTCCTTCAGAGAAATTTAAAGATTCCATCATTTGAGAGTTCTCCGGAAAGACTTTCAAGAAATTATTCGAGAATTTCTCTGAGAATTCGCTCTTGAAATTCTTACAGGGACACCTCGGAAGTTTCCTCCAATGATAGTTTCAAGGCTTTTACGAGACTACTTTCAATGATTCTTCCAAAGATTGACATTTCCATAAGATAATGTTTTAAGGTGAGTTTATGCAGTATAGGAGTATATAAAACTGTTGTTTTAGGGAAACTCCGGCAAGAGTGTACTTGGAAAAATACATCTAAAGGTTTATTCTTAGAGGAATAGAGATCCAGAATATTGCAAGATTGCTAAAAAATATATGCATATTGGATATTAATTACTGAAAGAACTCCAATTAGTCAAGAAAGACGTGGCAACTGTGTTATAAAATATAACAAAAAACGATAGACAGTGTAGGTTCCTTAAATGTTAAAATTATCTTGTACGTCTCTAATTGTAAAACTGTTCTCTTTTAGTTTACCCTTGAAAAAGGCCAAATAAATTAGGCCGAAACGTCGGGCAATGCCAATTTAATAGTTTGGATTCCCTAGAGTGAGAAAGCCAAAATCTCCAAAAAAGTTATGTATATATTTTCAAAAAATCTTCAGACGGATTTCCATTATGTTCTACTGGAGAAAATTTTGAAGAAAATCGTAATTTCCAAAAGAGTTTAGCTATGGTTTCTTACGATAGTTTTGAAGATATTAACAACACAAAATAATATAATCTACAGAAAAAAAACAGTGCACGAGTATAGTAAAATCCTTATTCTTCCAGAAATTGGCCACCGCTACCAGCACCAACCTGAGCTGTGAAGAATAAGCGAGGATTTTTCTCAACGTAATGCACAAAATACAACAGCGTGACTGCTGAACAGTGAAGTATTGCTTGTAATTTGATAACCTCTTTTCCACTTTTCGATAAGCTGGCGACAGGGCGTATTCCTTTTTTTCTTTGGCGTATCCGACTGCGAGATGTCTGCTAGAAATCATGGTGATGTTTTTGAAAATATTCCTATTAAGTATATGTTTCGGGGACGAGGACTGCATATTTGGATAAGCGGTGCATTTGAGGAAACTTTATTCGGGGATTCGTTTTCGGGAAATGTAGTACAATATGTGAATTTATTACATCATATTTGCAAAGTATATCGAGTAGTTATATTTTGAGAAGCTAAAAGTTGTTTTTTTTTTCTAATTCGCATATATCAGTACAAATCTTGAAATTTATCGTCTAAACTTAAGTACCTAGTCTGCCCCAACGTAGGTGATCTCGCTTTGCCCATGGATCAACCCGTAGACGGATCCGGTGACCCCGACTTCGTTCACGATTCACTCTGGGTTGCATCGTGTGCCTTGGTCGTTCCCTCCTTAACCGCCGGACACAACAGTAATACACAACTTCAGCGAAACTCAACATACTAGATCCCATCAAAAGTGTAAACAATCCTCCGAGTTGAGCTATGGCTTGGTAAGGCCCAACGAATTCCCTCCGCCACAGCTGGAAGTAGTGGCGCTCTTTTAACATAATAAACATCATTCCGCGATCTACACTGCAATTTGTAAAAATATGTTAGCGCGCGCTTCCAGTTTTTTTTACGATTAGACCAATACTTTTCACGCATGAAATCCAGCTTCAAAGGAAAATCGTTGATGGGAACTTGACTCAATCCCACTTGATAGTCGACAGAGGTGCATGACGGTAGGCAAAGGCATGTTTTAATCTTTTTACCGGTTATTCCAGCCCTTACCGCTAGTTCATATAGCTCTACGAACGAATAACGATAGCAGTCAATTTTGCTGGCATCGCAAATTTTTGTATCATTCAATCGAGGCATGGAAAACTTAACGCATCCACACTTGGCCAGTGTGTAATTAGCTATACATTCGACTGCACAGTTGAATTGATTGTAATGCCGGAAAAAGAAAAGTGGGCGTTCGCTACTGAAAAGCAATTCCTTTTCAGCGGGTTAGCAGTTCGAAGCATTTCAGATGCCTGAAACACTTCTGCACTGACAGAGACGAAAACTGCACTCATACTACTGAAGCGAAACAGGCGCTCTTCAGTCAGCGGAATATCATCTGGAGCATGGATTGCGAATTTGAAGCCTGTTTTTGTTCCCTGAAAAGAAGGACGATAACAAATTAGAAAAATTCAATCCTGGTTTTGACTAACCGTACCATGCACATATCTTCTTGGTCATTTTTGTCTACCGAAAGCGAGAATACAGCCCCAGAAAGTATTCCATTAGATATTGCACGATACGGATAGGCACTCAATCCAGCGCCCAAGCGATATCCATTCTCACGTGTCCAATCGGAGGGTGGAGCGACTTTGGCAAAACTGAAAAAATCCGGCGAGATTCGATCCGTTCTGTAGATTTCATCCAGCGCCAATGAGTTAAACGTAAAACAAATGCCATCATCCACCAAATTTTCGATCATCATGCTTCTACATGGGAACATTTTGGATCTCCATGAGCAATTTATCATAACGTGGTCTAGTAAATGCGTAATGTTCCGTAAAGTATCCACAACATTTTCCTCCTTTTCCTGAAACAGCTTTTTCCAGTATTTTTGAAAGGGACACACGTGCGCCAAGGCTCGCAGTTTCCGTTCGCTGTCGTCGTCTAGTTTTGTCTGATTTTGGTCCATCATTTGCAATGCCCAGGTCATATTGAGAGTACCTGTGCGTGACTTCGACTGTGAACAGATTGTGATGGCCGGGAACGGAATCGTTGAAACTGGCATCAACTCGGATCCGTAAACTATGGTAACCGGGTTTTCGTCCCACTTTTCGTACATTTTGAACATGGAGAATATGCACGCCACTAGCGAGGCCAGTATCCACAGGATCCACCACAACCTATAAATGAAATTATCAATACAGATCGCGCCAATAGGGGGTGAAAATACTTTTCCGTTTTGGTAATCTGCCGCATGGCAAGATAACGAGCGGCAAACACAAAGTTTTCCGAAAAGTATTCGCTGAGATATTGACTCCATGAAACAGTTTTCGACATTTTCCTCAGAGAACTTAGATAGGCGGATGTTAACTAAGAGCTCTTCGTCGGAGTATGGTAACATGAATCTTCGCATATCTATTTCAATACGAGCCAGTCACGCATATTATCATTTATCCAATTAACCCGATGGAGAAGGGAGATGATATGATATGATCCTTATATATTAATTTACACGTAATTAGATTAGCTATACCAGCAGTATAGTATCTAGCAATTTGAAGAAAAAAGAGCATGTTTTGTAAATAAAAAGTGTTTTACAATGACTTCTGGGTTGCAAAACGGTGAGTCGATAAGGAGAGCGTCCAACATAGCTCTGGTCAGTGTTGCCACAGGTACAGATTATTCTGTAAAAGTACAGATTTTTTTCAACTTTTTGGTACAGATTCTGTACGGTACAGATTACAGATTTTCTGCAAAAGATACAGAATGGTACAGATTTTTTGAAATTGAGAAAAAATCATTAAAATTCAAATTTAAAACATTTTGAATACTGATATTTTTGTTTTAAAGTTCAGAAATTGGTAACAGTTTACTCAAATTAAGTGATTTTCATAGTTTAGCCTGAATGTAATGCTTTTTTTGTGTATTTTAAGCGATTTTAAATCAAATGTGGTACAAATTTGGTACAGATTTTAGGTACAGATTTTTCGAATGTCTGGTACAGATAAAAAAGATTTTTGAGCCTCCGCTACAGATAAAAATGTGGCAACACTGGCTCTGGTCCTCACAAGTTCCTACCTCATGCTTCCACGGGTCAAACGATGACAAAGACCGCCAGCTAAGAGTTGTGTGCTTAGCTGGTAGTGCAGCCTGGGCACTGTTGTCCTTCTGACTTCAGCTAGATTGAGGAGGTACGTCCCGAGTGTCTGTTCACCAAGGAGGTGCGGATCAAACAGCGTCTGTTCTGGCATCCAGCGGCTGAGTATGAAATGCTGTATTGCGTCAGCTATACCTAAGAAGGCAGCCCCTTCAACGTAATGTAGGCAGCCCGGCCCCGGTAAGGTAGCCTGCTGAAAACCTTCAAACACCCAGAAAAGCAATAGTAGAGTAAACGGATTGATTCAACGGCAACAGACCCGGCCACGAATAAAGGACAACGATTGGAAAGTCGGATCTTGGAACGTGAGAACTTTGAATGAACCCGCACGTGTTAGGCTCCTGGCTCGTGAACTGCAGAATGTCGGCGTTAATGTGGCCGCTATCCAGGAGATATGCTGGCCCAAAACTGGAGAACGCGAATTCCGAGCGGTGGATCCCATCGCCAACACTTCATTCAAGTACCACATCTACTACAGCGGCGGCGATAAGGCAGAACGCGGAGTTGGCTTTATAGTGATCGCGAAGCAGATGAAGCGAGTTATTCGGTGGAAGCCGATAAGCGACCGAATCTGTGTGTTGAGGATGAAGGGCAAGTTCTTCAATTACAGCCTGATCAGCATCCATGCGCCAACGAACGACAAACACGATGACATGAAGGATGAGTTCTATGAGAGCCTTGATAAGGCTTACGGAGAGTGCCCAAAACAAGATGTCAAAATAGTCATCGGAGATGCAAATGCGCAGATCGGCAGAGAAAGTTTCTTTTGACCTGTCATTGGAACGGAAAGCCTTCATTCTGTTACCAACGATAATGGTCTGCGCCTTGTGACATTCGCTGCTGCTAGAGGGATGACAATCAGCAGTACCTACTTCGCACGTAAGAATATCCGAAAACACACCTGGCGACACCCGAGTGGTGACACTTGCTCCCAGATAGACCACGTGCTGGTCGACGGGCGACATTTTTCAGACGTCATAGATGTGAGGTCCTACAGAGGCCCGAACATTGACTCGGATCATTATCTTGTAGCCGCAAAAATTCGGGCGCGATTATCCAGCGTCACGAGTTCAAGAAACAACAAGACGATGCGTTTCAATATCCCTCGCTTGTCAGCCGAAGGGGTTGCTGCAGCTGCACAGTACCATCAGAAGCTGGACGAAAGGATAGGAGAGACCAACGGATCTGGAGATGTCAACAGCTTATGGGGAGTTATCCACGAAGCAGTGACAACAACAGCGCAAGAGGTGATAGGTACCACTCAGCGACACCAACGTAATGGTTGGTTTGACGAGGACTGCCAACGAGTGCCGAACGAAAAGAATGCCGCCAGAAGTCGAATGCTAGTGGCCGGTACCCGGCAGAACAGAGAGCGATACAGGGTTGCAAGAGCAGAAGAGAAACGAATCCACCGCAGAAAAAAACGGCAACATGAAGAGAGTGTTATTGCTGAAGCGCAGGAAAGTATGGACAGGAACGATATGCGGAGGTTTTATGCAACTGTCAATGGCGCGCGGCACAAGACTGCGCCAGTGCCCGCCATGTGCAATGACCGGGAAGGAAATTTGCTGACAGACAAAACAATGGTGGCAGCCAGGTGGAAGGAGCAATTCGAAGATTTGTTGAATGGTAGCAGCGAAGGAGCACCCAGGAACAGGATTAACATAATGGATGACAGTCAAGCAGTGGAACCACCAACACTGGATGAGGTTAAAAAGGCCCTTAAGGAGCTGAAAAACAGCAAGGCTGCTGGGAAGGACGAGATCCCGGTCGAACTTCTTAAGCACGGAAGCGAGCAGCTACATCAATCAATCCACCAGATTATTATAAAGATTTGGGAGGATGAAGAATTGCCCACCAGTTGGTTGGATGGCCTCATATGCCCAATCTACAAGAAAGGGCACAGACTGGAATGTGCCAATTACAGAGGGTTTACCCTTTTAAATTCGGCGTATAAGATACTGTCGCGTGTCCTGTTCAACAGACTGCGACCTCTTGAGGAGTCCTTCGTCGGCGAATACCAGGGTGGTTTTCGTGAGGGCCGATCAACGACGGATCAAATGTTTGTCCTGCGGATGATCCTAGATAAATTTCGGGAATATAACTTGCAGACTCACCATCTGTTCATTGATTTTAAAGCAGCGTACGATTCAGTGAAAAGAAATGAGCTTTGGCAGACAATGTAAGAACATGGTTTTCCGGCGAAACTAATTAGACTGATTCGCGCAACGCTGGATGGATCAAAATCAAGTATTCGGATCGCGGACGAAGTGTCTACGTCGTTTGTGACTCTGGATGGATTGAAGCAGGGGGATGCTCTTTCAAATTTATTGTTCAACATTGCACTCGAAGGAGCGATTAGGAGGTCAGGCGTACAGAGGAATGGCTCTATCATCACACGGTCGCACATGCTCCTCGGTTTTGCGGACGATATTGATCTCATCGGCATCGATCGTAGGGCAGTGGAGGAAGCTTATGCTCCTCTGAAGAGAGAGACAGCGAGGATAGGCTTGATGATTAACTCTACCAAGACGAAGTACATGATAGCGGGTAGAGACAGAAGCAGGCCTAGTGGTGTTAGTGCTGAGGTAGTGATTGATGGGGAAGTGTTTGAAGTTGTTGAAGAATTTGTTTATCTTGGAACACTAGTGACATGTGACAATGACGTTTCCCGTGAAGTGAAAGGCGTATTGCAGCTGCGAATAGGGCCTTTTACGGATTGCGTAGCCAGCTTAGGTCCCGTAACTTGCAAACGCAAACAAAATTCGCTCTGTATAAGACGCTGATTCTTCCGGTTGCCCTCTTTAGCGTGGACGTTAAAGGAGGTAGACCGAAAAGCTTTTGGAGTTTTTGAGCGCAAAGTGCTGCGGACAATTCTCGGTGGGAAACAAGAAAATGGAGTGTGGCGCAGACGCATGAATCACGAGTTGTACCAAGTGTAAGAAGATGCGAATATTGTGAAACGTATAAAATATGGCAGACTTCAGTGGGCTGGACACGTAGTGCGAATGTCGGAAGAAAGAATAGCGAAAACAATATTCAGCAGAGAACCCGGTAGAGGTAGGCGACTTCGTGGGCGGCCGCGAACTCGCTGGCTGCACGCGGTTGAAGAAGATCTACGATCCCTACACGTTCGGGGAAACTGGAGGAACATCGCCCAAGACCGACGAAGATGGTGCTCTACTATACGCTCGGCGTTGGAGTAAAGTTACTTTGTAGCCAACAAGGTAAGGTAGGTACAATGACTTCTAAGCATGGCTTACATTTTTAGTCAGTCAATACTACTACAACACGGCGCCACCCACTCAATGTCCATCGCAAAATTTTTGATTTGCTCACATTTAACATGTTGTTGTAGGGGTATCGACTACACACACTTTATGAGCTTCAATGATAACATATTCTTCACTACCATGTTGTTAAAGATCTTGCCACTATTAATAAGATCAAACTCTACCAATATCCATTTATCATTTGTTAGGCACGCCTATGCCTTATACAGTGGTACACTGAAATAAATTTTGTTGTGGGAATGACCGATTTCATAGTAAAATTACTAACCGTAACTATGATTCTCAACCGACAACAAAATCTGTTAAGTTCACTGAAATATGATTGAAGTAACAATGCATTGCTGTAAATTTGACTAAAAGCGTAGTCGTCTCAACAACAAAACATTGTCAGTTTTTCCTGGACACGCATCTTACAACACGGTATGGTTAAAAATACAATGCCCAGCTGTTAAATTTAGATTATTTTTGGTAATGTTAACAGTACAGCTAGTTAAATTGACAGTGCTTTAGAAGAATTAACAGGAAATAGCTGTCGGTTGAGAATCACAGGTACAGTAATTTTACTGTGGAATCGGTAGTTTCTACAACAAAAGTTATTTCAGTGTAGACATTCGTTTAGCCGATGCATATTTTTTCTATTTTTTTCGCAACTGTAATAATTGGCAGCCTATTTATTGCACCCATAAATAAATAGAAACTCCATAGAAAAAAGCGCTCCATAAGGAATGAACATATGTTCCAAGAAAATGTGCAATGTTACCCATAAATTATTGAAAACGTTCCATACTTTATAAAAAATGTACCAATAAAACATAAAATTTTCTCATTAAAAGTGAAGTTTTGCACCAATAAATAATACTGAAATGCTCCATAATAAAATACAAATGCTTCATAGAAAAATGCAAATGCTCCATAAATAATTAAAATTGTACCCATAGAAAATTGAATATTGCTCCATAGAAAAATTAAATTACACCATAAAAAATTGAAATTGTACCATAGAAAATAAAATATTTCTCCATAAGCATTATCAAACTGCACCATAGAAAACATGAATTGCTCCATGAAAAATTGAAAATCTTCCATAGATAGCATATTCTCATAATTTAATTCGACAGGGCTGGATTGCTTTACATTGCACTGCTTTAGTGGTGCAAATGTTTAAAGTTATGGAGAATTTTCAATTTTTTATGGAGCAAATTGTATTTTACGTAGTGCAGTTTGATAATACTTCTGGAGCATTTGTCTACTTTCTATGGTGCAATTTCAATTTGTTATGGTGCAATTTAATTTTTCTATGGAGCAATATTCAATTTTCTATGGGTACAATTTTAATTTTTCATGGAGCATTTGCATTTTTCTATGGAGCATTTGTATTTTATTTTGGAGCATTTCAGTATTATTTATTGGTGCAAAATTTCACTTTTAATGAGAAAATTTTATGTTTTACCGGTACATTTTTATAAAGTATGGAACGTTTTCTATAATTCATGGGTAACACTGCACATTTTTATGGAACATATGTTCATTCTTTATGGAGCGCTTTTTGATTTTCTATGGAGCATTTGCAATTTGTTATGGCTGCAATAACCTTTTGCCGTAATAATTTTATATTTTTTTTTGTTATTTTTGGTGGATCTTCTAGGTAATTTTGCATGAGCCAATGGGATGAAACAATATATTATTTATTTTTTGGTCGTAAATTGCAAGAAAAATTAAAAAAATTGCCTAGACATTCGTTTAGCCGAATTGTACAATTTTTAGAATTCCATAACAAAAACTATCAAATTTCGAAAAATATCTACAATCATTTTGTGTGGTGACCTGCATTATAGATCGACTTGTAAATCATGAATTTGATCGTTTTTGGAAGTGTTGCCATAATAATTTTACATGCATCTCATATAAATATGTTATAATATTAAAAATGTTTCCAATTGATGTTTGTTGTAGTTATTTTCATCGGAAGTGTTTCAAAAGATTCTTATAAAAGTGTCACCACGAGTGCAGTTTGAAAATCTACGATAAACAAAGTTTTTACCAGAAAAAAAATGCCGCAAACCATAAAAAAATCACCTATACACGTATTGTTCTGATGAAATATGATAGTTTCACTTGCATAAATCACAGCGCACTTTTACGTTTTCTAATAGCACCTAATATCTTCTAGACTGTATTCTGGCTGAAATGACCGCCTCACATTTCGAGAAATAGCACCCAAAGTATTTAAATGTCAAGCATGAACTACTTAAAAAAAAAATTGAATGAAATAAGGCAATGTTTTGATCATGTCATGCAATTTTTTTGTATGAACATTTGTGTTGTGTTGAACAGTTGTTGCGAAGCTCTGCTGGTATGCTTTAAAAAAAAAGGGGTTCAAAAATTCCGACTCTTCTTGCAGTTCTTTCGCTTGGCCAGTCTTCTTCTTAATATTGTAATGCTAGTATTATACAATTACACTTCAGAGGCATTAGGATACGTCGTTATTTCTACACAGAACTATTTATTTTAGCTTTCATCAATCCCATTTTGATGTTTAACCAATCGAAAATATATATACTTAATGAAACTCTGAATAATTTTCGCTGAAACCAGGCCGTCATTTACATAAAGCCTGGGATTTCAATTTTTTCTGGCTTATTCGCTAGAATATGATAAAAAAAAGGATGAAAACCTCTACGGTTGGGTTAAATTGATGGACCCCTTGCTTGGCAAGGGGCTGATAAGGTGACAAAAATGACGATTTTTCATAAAATTGCACCTAATTTATCGCATAATATTCCAAAATTTTATGTTGTAACATATACAAAACTTCACTATCTATGAAGAGAAAGTACAGACCTTTCATTTGAAGTCTTGGATTTGGTCGCCATTTTGAATTTTATCATTAAATTGCGATTTTCGCTGTTTTCGCAGCCATCGATTTCAAATCCGATTTCCCATTTTCCCATACATTCTCACGCACGCATCTGATCGTGCGATAACGGGATCGGTGGAATCGTATGCATGCGCGTGGCGTCTGCAGCAAAATGTATGGGAGAATAGGAGGTCGCCTAACGTTTTCATCGATATATCATGGTTGCGGTCAATGCACACTTAAATTTTTGAATGTTTTGGAAAGCTTAGACTCTCAGGTTTCTAATGATGAGTTCGGATTTGCAATCGGTGGTTGCGAACACAGCGAAAATCACAATTTAATGATAAAATTCAAAATGGGACCAAATCCAAGATGGCTGCCAAAAATTTTTCAACTTCAAATGAAAGGTCTATACTTTCCCTTCATAGAAAAGTGAAGTTTTGTATATGTTACAACATTAAATTTTATATTAGATAGATATAGATATTATGCGATAAATTAGGTGCAATTTGATGAAAAATCGTCGTTTTGTCACCTTGTCAGTCTCTTGCAAAGCGAGGGCTCCATCAATTTAACCCAACCAAAGTGGTGTTCATCCTTTTTTATCATATTCTAGCGAATAAGTAAGAAAAAAAAATTGAAATCCCAGATTTTATGTAAATGGCGGCCTGGTTTCAGCGAGAATTACTCCTCTGAGTAACGCGGACTCAACCCCTTTTTGTTTTCTTCTTCTTCTTCTTCTTCTTCTTTGTTTGAGCAGAGGTGCTCGGGAGGGCCAGTGGCTGAGACTATATGCCCTCTTTTTGTTTTCAAGCAAATGTTGAAACAAGTTACATGTGTTAAATTGCTTTGGGCACATCTGTCATTCGGGTTTCTATTTTCTCCGGATTTTACGCGCTCTCTCAAAAGAGGCAAACCATGTTCAAGTTTGAATCTGCACACATGACTTTAACAAAGTTTGTTTACAATCGAGGATTATTCAGATGTTTCCTGCAGCAGTTCTTTATCGCTTAATCACGATTTACACAGCTTCAGTACCGACTTCTTTTGTTAAAATGTGTGGACGTGGACGTGGGTTGCAATGCATGCTCCGTGAAAGTTTGCCGTCGAAGTGGTCACGTTAGTGTTTTATTGTTTCTCTGCGGATGTGTCTGATAAAAATGAGTGATGGAAAATAGTTAAATCATATGTGATATACAGTTTGTTAAAAAAAAAATAAATAAATTAAAGTTGAAAATATTTTTTTTTTAATTTTCAATATATGATCGATCACACAGGTTGAACATTACCTCAATCTGCAATGTTTGGTTCCCGATTCAGGCTCCCGCTGAGAGAGCAAATTGAGTCAGTCCTCGAGACCCAGATGGTGTTTTTTCGGCTTTCAGTCACAGAAAAAGCGTTGATTATTTCAAATCATTGCCTAAGTTTCAATCCTGTGGTTGGGATCTTCATCAGGGTCTATTTATTGTGTAAAAGGGGGAGGGGATGCTCTTCATTTTTATCGTTCGTTAATGATTTGTTCAATTACTCACTCGATATGAATCAACTTGTGATGATCGTGTTGATCACACGGAGGATTGTCGTTTCAATTGGGGTTGAGCACCACCTTGCAGCACTGTTATTAGGGGCTGTTCATGAACCACGTAGACCAAAATTTGGCCATATTAGACTACCCCACCCCCCTCCCCCCTCGTAGACTTTTGTCCATACAAAAAAATGGAATTTGAATGGAGCGTAGACTTTGGTCAGACTCCCCTTCCCCCAAAAAGTCCACGTGGTTTATGAACGGCCTCTTAGGCAAAATATTCATTATATGGGATTTGAGAAGCAAATTTGATCATACTTGGACCAACCAGAACCCTGGTTGAGATGGTTTACGCTTATCCGTTCGAGTCGCAACACTTGGCACTTTGGGAACACTTGTCTTCTTGTTTAGCGAATTGGAGTTACTGTGGAGTGTTTATAGTTGGTGGTGTTTAGTTGGTCGGATTTGTTTGTGTTAGTTGGGTGGTTAGATTACTTTTCCCCAATTTGCACTAATTCTGAGTAGAAATGCTGCAACGATACTTTGATTTGAGTGATTTCACAGCTTATCTGGAAGTTATTACTGGAAGAAATGTTTTTTTAAATGTTGTACGTTATATCGAAGCAAAATGTACGATATATCGAATTCGCTATAGGGTATATGGATCATTCCTTGGCCTAATTTGCAAACCGCCTTGACAATTTTGACCATAACTCATGAATTAATAGCACTAGAAATAATATGTTGACCCTATTACGCACTCTAGGCTATGCATGTTTCACCAACTGGAAGTAAACTTACGTAAATATTCAAGAATTTACTTAACTAAGTTGAAAAGATTCGATGTGATGGTATGCAACGTTGGTCTATGGTACATAAATTGGCCTATTAGTGGATACAACGTTGGCCTATTGCTTTCCATGCACTAGAACCACTTATTATCTCATTTTTTCAATATTTTTGCTGAGGTATTATCTCTGTTTGTTCACCAATCATACTTTCAAATTACATTTTCGGAGCCAAATTTTCAAAAAACTATAAATAAATCACTTAAACTAAAGTTCTTTCTTTTTTAGTAACGAAAACAATGCAACCCGATTATTGAGTTATATTTTTACAGTCACCGCACACAAAATCTATCTTACTGTTCGTTCTTTCTGGTTCTTACGCAAGCAATGTTGTTGGCGTCACTTTATCGGTGTTTTTGACGTCACTTTACTGATGGGCCAAGATTTGGGTACATAGTGAAAAAATGTCCTCAATATTCGGCCCACATGTAATTTGTAAAATAGTTATTATTCGATAAAAACAAACATACAAATTCAAAATAGCATCTTTGACCGTCGCATCAAATGTTCAGTTATTGAAAAGGCAATTCGAAATATTCCAGAATCATGCCATTTATGATCATGTGTATAGACTACCCACTAAGCCGAAGAATCATGGCGTCTACAAAAGCTAAACAAAGTGACATTTTCATACAATTTTAATACTCCAAAGTGCTAAAATTGAAACGAAATGTTACAGGTGTTTGGCGCAAAGCTTTTCCGATATCCAGTTCGGCGTGTTTGTTTGAGTTTTTGGATAACGTTAAGATAGGCCGAACGAGGGGACTATGCCAACGAAGCATCCCGATACCCTATTGAGGGTTCGTTATTTATATCGAAGATTACCTGTACAGCGCACTACTTTCGACGTTATGTTTAACGCATACGAAAAGCAGCAGAAGTCAATGAAGTTACTTCCGAAACCAATTTTAAGCTAAATCCACAATATATTATCGTCGCACCACCAGTATGCGAAGTTGCAGCTGCGAAGTAAATTTGAAATTTTTTTTTCAATTGCGCATCGTTAAGCTAATTAAGAGCAACAATATGTACTAATCCAAATTGAGTTCTAAGCAGGTTAAAAATCAATTTTCGCACGTTCGGTCACTTCATATTTCGACCAAAAGCATAATATCTTAGACCACACTTTCACATGGTTTTAGTCAAATTTGAATCTTATATGAAAATAATGCAAAAAGTGCGTTTTCATACATTAAATCCCCGTTGAACATTTTTAAAAGTAGTCCAGTAAAGTAGGCCCACCCATTTTGCTTAATTTTCAACAGTGTTCTTTCTTTTTTTTTTTTTTTTTTTTTTTTTTTTTTTTTTTTTTATTTATGTGTATTTTAACTTATGCTAATTCTACACTTCACAGTGTTCTTTTAAATTTGCTGGTTAATTGGATATTTTTGCGGTGATTTCGTTGATTCCAATGTAAATCTGCAATTTTAATTTATAGATAAGTTTCGGTGATTTTTTCCACCGAGTATTGCATTTTGACGTTAACGGCGTTAAATGTTTATGAAATATTAAAGATTTAACGTTAACGCGTTAAATTTTAAAGCTTTAACGACGGTTAACGACGTTAACTTTTCGGTTAACGGTGCACACCACTGCAAATAACTATCTATCAAATTATTATTTTTTTAAATTTTATGAAGAAATTAGAGTCGTCTAGAAAATTTCTTATCAAATCCGTTGAGTTTAGCGATTTAGCCTAATTGTTTGGGTATTTTTCCATTATTTATTATCCCCATAGACCTAAATATTCCCACGCACTCCGATATTCAAAGTCAATTCAACTGAAACAAAAATGCATTTTCACCCCACATTCCCAACAGCTGCCCGGGGGGATTTTAGATTCAATTTTCATAGTAGGGTCTACCTACCTCACGCGCGGCATATTGGAAGCAACGAAAATCGCACCATTCGTTATTGACCTAGTTTTTATAACCCATCATCGTCCGGTGGTGGCCGGGTGCGATCGTGTTGCAACGCGTTAGGTCCGGTCGGTGTGATGCAATTTCAATTACGCTTGGGACAACGATGGGTAATAAACCCGAAAGAATGATATGGAACCGCGACATCATATTGATCGCGCTGGAATAAAGATTGTTTATTTTTGTTTCGAAATCAAGGCGCCGAATTGGCCGGGTAAGGTTCTGAACTCAGGTGAACCTTAGCTGGAATGTTCTGAAATTGAGACACCGTATTGGCGGCATACGGCGCCGGACTTGTTTTGCACTCGATTTGTTTTGACTTCGAGTAAACTGAAAGAAAAGAATGTGGGGGTATAATTTCAACCAACATCCGCGGACGGGGTTCGGCTAGGGTTCACTGTGCCCAAGTAAGGTACACTTCAATAACAAAGCAGGCGCTTTGTTTTGGAGAATTTGGTGCCAAATTCCAAAGACGATGAGGATGATGATGGTGACGATGATGATGATGGGGAGAATGATAATGACGTTGATGGTGGGGTTCAATTCTTTCACACACCCGAGCCTTGTATACGCTCAAGTGAGGCGGGGCTAGAAGATGTAGGCCGTGGTGTAAAGATTCTCAGTAGGTTTTGTGCGAACACGCCCAAGTCAGGCGTGGTTAGGAGATTTAAGTTTTTCGTTGGGCTTGGGATACGCCCAAGATAGAAGAGTCGTGATGTTTTCAAGAAGAGAAGGATTTTAATCACGATGAGGACAAGTAGGATAGGTAGAGGTCTAGGTTTTGGACTTATTAGTATTTTCATTTGGTAGGAATTTTAGACACGCCCAAGCTGGTTCGGGTATTGCTAGGAAATTTAGGCTATAAATACGGAGGCTTTGGCTTCAGTCGGGGTCAGTTGTTGAGAGTCAGTTATCGAGAGTTCGGTGACAACGTTAACGCAGGCAGCACATCGGATAAGTCTTGAGCTCCCATGTGGGACACCTCTAGATACTGTCCAAATAAAGGCTGTAGGTAGGGCGTAGTAGTCGGGTCAAGAAGAAGCTGGAAGTGTCTCTAGTAGTTCGGTGAAGAAATACAGAAAATGTTAAGGTAATATAAGAAAAAGTGAACCGTTGTAATATAAGATAAGTGATGGTTTGTGATACTTCAATATAGTTTATTAAAACTGTGTCGGACTGTAATGAAATGAAAGATATCACATTCCGTGTAGTGTTTAATGCAGCCCCTGGACGGTACAGGGCGCTTCATATGGTGACAGCGCAAAACTGTTCGACAATTAGAACAGCGGAACGCCAATTTTCTGACTGGAAGAAGAAATCAGTGTCAGAATCAGTGCAAACCATAAACATTGAACAGTTTTGAACAATTGAGAAGAAAACAATGTTACAGACTGGATGGCAAAGATGAAATTCGTGGCAGCACAAGTGATAGTGGAATACAACGTAGCACCAAATTGGAAATGGCAACGCAACAACCTGTGTATGGAACCGAGTGTCTGGACCAATGGACATCATTCAGCCTGCATTATTTGATGGTATCGTGAGTATTAACCTTTTAAATTATTAAGTGTTTTGATATTGTTTAAATTTTTTGTGAGTTGGTTTGAAAAAAATGAAAATTTTTTTACGATATAAACAAAAACATTTTAATTGAAATACTGTTGTGGGAAAAATAAAGAAGTTATTCAAAAATTAAAAAAAAAGGAAGTCATAGTGTTTTTCAATAAATAATGGAAAAATATAACAAGAATAATGATTTCAAGAAGAACAAGTGGATGAAAAATACGAACAAATAACACTAGTTAACAAAATCAAAGGAAAATCGCGGACTTCTGTTAACGATTAGAATTATTGATGCATAATTACGTGCTGATTTTGAGACCGTGTTTAAAATAAGGAAACTAAGAAGTACAGTTTTTTTTTATTGTACGAGACAATCGCGACCAAGTTTTTTTCGAATTTACTAAAATTCAAATATCTCAAGTTACAATTCACCAATTTTAAATATCTTTTTTGCAATAATAGGAAGCTGAATGTAATATGTTTTGAATATCTGATTATTTTTTTTTTCTCGTCAGATTAGATATTGCTGAGTGTAGGGAACAATCTCCTTAAATTGTAGCAAAATATTCAATAAATTAAACAAGATTTGTATTTTTCATTAAAAAAAAAATCTTCATCAGTTGTAGCAATGTTGATTCAAATCGCCAGCTTTGTTCGGGATATCGAAAATATTTTCAGCTCTACTGTATTTTTCTTTCCTTATGCTTTCAAACTTAGGGCATAATCTTACACTAAACATGATTTTCAGCTGTAAACTAGCATTACAGTGGAATGGAATCAATCAAAACAAAAAAATAATAATAATTTTGTAAATATGCAGCAGACCGGCGATAATAAGGTCGTGTTAATTTGAAAAAAAAAAATCAGTAAAAATATCAACATAAAAATGACCACTAATACAATGGATGAAATATTTTTTTTTTTTTCCAAATCATTTATTTGTATAGGCTCAACTGTTTAACAAAAAACTTTACGGAGCCGAAATTCTAATTAATATTTAAACATTCTAATCACAATTTGAAAACAATCCTAGTAAAGCGTTCTTCGTGCGCATTTCTTCTTCACCCGCGGTCCGGAACCTGAGCTTGAACCAGATGCGGCGAATTGGGCCCTACGCTGATCAGCAGTCGGATTTCCCATCACATCCTTAATGACCTTGGCTACTTCTTCCAGTTTTTCCATCTGTGTCATCGGGCGCCATTCATTTTCCGAATCTTCTCCAGGAACCGCTGACTGTGCTTGTTCTCCATCTGTTGTTGTGTCAAACGGCTGATCCTCCAAGACTTCAATTATGTCATCTTCCGATATTAATTTCTGTTCCGGAGAAACCGGACCCTGCGACACAATAGCTGCATACGAGCAGGTTTCCGTTACTTTCCGCTGTTGATCCGCCTGGTGTTTTCGAGTTCCTCGTTGAGGACATGAATCTTTCCGATGGCCGACTGCTCGGCACAGGAAGCAGGTATCTTTCAATCCGTTGTGAAAAATCCGTCCTTTCCACTTTCCGACGTCAATCATTGGTGGTATGTCCTTTTTAACGTCTATGAATACCCCTCGCACGCCATTGTGGATATGACCGAGTCCCGATTCCGCGGCGAACTTTTCGCGAATCACTTGATCTACTTTTCCATATTCTGCGAGTACCAATGACAAGCACTCGTCACTCAGCTCCGGCGGCAAATCGAAAACCCGCACATATTGCACATTCGCGCCAGCGATGCACATCCGCACTTCGACAGTCTTCCCGTTGGCGTAGATGAACTTTTTCGGATCCGCATTTTTCCTCAAAGCTTCCTTCATTGCCTCCAACGACGAAAACTTCAAAAACAACGAACGATCATTTGCCGTCTTATATGCTGATTCAATAAGCAGCAAATCAGTTTCCAGCGATTTCAGAAAACTAGCTATTTCTGCCCAGGACGGTCGCGGACTACCCGCCGGGAATCGAAATTGTGCGGTATTGATTATGTCACACATTTCGATATGAAGATGTTCCCGATAGCACAAAAAGCACCACTGATGAGCAAACAAACGGTGAACGACCGGGAGACAAAAGACGCACGGGACCGTTTGCGCCGCACCAACTGATGGCAAATAAAGAGTTCACTACGAAGTATGCATTTCCTGCGTCTATACTCGACGGCAGCTGCGATCAAACTCACTTTTGATAGCTTCGCGCAGTACAAAATCTGACAATGGATGCTTCAACAAGTCGTTCCCATACACATTTGGGAATTGATGAATTAGAATGAATGGATGAAATAGGCAACAATAGTGGAGCGAACAACGCTAGATTTGAATTTCCAATAAATTTTGCTATACAGTGTATTCCAGAATTTCATGGTAGCGCATGTGAATTAGATGCTTTCATATATCAAATAAATTGTTTTTTGAAACCCATAAAACGGATAACTGATGCTAGTGAAAGGAAAAATGCAGAAACCATACTCATTCAAATTGCACTGTCTAAACTTAAAGGCCCAGCAGCGTTAAAATTTAAAAACATTCTTGCAAATACTTGGGATAAAGTGAAAGATAATCTCCAAAAAGAATTCGGAATTAGTTTACAATTGGAAGAACTGTTTAATAAAATAGAGACCCTTGAACAAGGCAAGTGTGAAAGCTTTAAAAACTACAAAGATCGCGTTCTTCAACTTAAGAGGAATATTGATGAATTCGAAAAAGATTATATTAAAGATCCTACAATTGAGTCATACGCTCAAAGACATTTAAGAATACATTTTCTAGCGGGATTGGAAGATATAAATTTGAAAATTTTTGCAAAAACGAAAAAAGAAGACTCATTGGAAGATTTGGTAGATTACCTACAAGAAGAATGCATCGATGTGGAACAACAAGAACGCATCGAGCAGAGATTGAGGGATTCCCACACTGCAGAATTTTACAGGCAACAAAATGAAAAACAGAAATTCAGTAATCCACAATGTATTGATCACAACTTCCATTACGATAAAAGTAGATTCAACCAGAGCGAAATAGGTTATGAAAAAGATTTTAACAATTATAGATATCTAGGACAACAAGAAATTTATCGTGGTGATTACCAGATGCCTTATTGGACCAACAGAAATTTTTATGAACGCAACATGGGAATTCAAAACAATACCATTTGCTATAATGAGCGAAAAAACTAAATAACCGGAGGTTCGTTAATTGCGTCCGATCACTCCGTCAATCAGAAAATAATTTAGAAAGGCGCTTATATGCTGCAAGTAATAAGAAAATGATGCCCATGAACATAAATAAGAGTTATAACATACCACAAAAACAAATGGTTGAATTTGATAAATGCATTCCAGCACAAGAAAAAGTATTTATACATTGGACGGGCAATAATCAATTTATGTTAAATATACCCACTGTAGAAAGACCATACACAAAAATCAATTACATGATAGACACAGGCTCACAACTAAACATATTAAGATGGGATGCAGCCCCTAGAATCGGAGCAACAGACATAGATTATTCTGAATCTGAAAAGTTTTTGATTTCGGGATTCAATGGAAGTCAAACAAGAACGCTCGGATCTACTGAAGTTAGTTTAATAATTGGGAAGTCTAAGTATAAGATAAAGTTTTATTTAGTTCACCACTTAAATGTACATGGTATCATAGGAGCAGAATTTTTGAAACAGCACACATTATATATTAGCCAGAACTTTGATTACATAGCCCTACGCAAGCCAGATAGTGTAGAATATAATATTAACAATATTACAACAACAAAGCACGTAATGGTATCAGATAAATCTTGTCAGACTGATCTACAAGATAAAAGTTATTGTATACAATATGATAACAATGACAAAAGCTGTCAAGTAAATTTTGATATTGATGAAGTCATAAATGATGAAATAGTTACGCAGCCAATCGTACCAAATAGAGAATATTCATGCAATATGTGCCGTTATGGGAAGTATTATGGGGACAAGGAATGTATAAATCAACATTTTGATGAAGAATATTATAATAATGGATGTTACAATAAGAATGTAGAGGCCGGGAATCAATATACGCCGGAGGATTTAGATTTAAACCAAGATCTAAGTTTGATAGATAATTTGAATTATGAACAAATACAAGGTAAAAATCGTATCGAAAGATTGCTAGATACAATTGATTTGAAGCATTTGAAAAGCGCCAATTACGACGCGGTGGAAAATATAATGGCAAGATATTGTGATGTATTTTATTTGAAAGGAGATCACCTGACAGTAACAGATGCAGCAGTACATGAAATTGAAACAACGACTAATGTGCCAATAAATAAAAGGCAGTATAGGTTCCCTGAATCAACAAAGAAACAAATTAATGAGGAAATTGAAGAAATGCGTCGGCAAGGGATTATTAGGCCCAGTAAAAGTCCTTGGAGTGCGCCTGTTTTATGCATACCAAAGAAAGATTTAGACGAAGAAGGAAACAAAAAGCATAGAATTGTAGTAGATTTTAGGGCATTGAATTTGATAACTAAACCATTTGTATATCCGATTCCACAAATAAATGAAATATTGGATAGCCTAGGTGATAGCAAATACTTTTCAACAATCGATCTAAAATCGGGATTTTATCAAGTTCCTATAGACCCAAGAGATGCTGCAAAAACTGCATTTTCTACACCCAAAGGTCATTTTGAATTCACGAGAATGCCTATGGGGCTTAGAAACAGTCCCTCGACTTTTCAAAGACTGATGAACACAGTTTTATTTGAAATTGAAGATGTTAAAGCAATCGTTTATTTGGATGATATCATTGTTTTTGGAAGAACAATTCAAGAGCATAACGAGAATCTGATTAAAGTTTTGAAAGCTCTTCGTAAACATAATTTAAAAATTGAACCAACAAAATGCCAAATTTTGAAAACCGAATTGAAATTTTTAGGACATACAGTTGATAAAAATGGTATTCGTCCGCTTGATGGTAATATCAAGGCTATACGAGAAATGCCAATACCAAAAACTGTAAAAGGAGTGCGATCATTCCTAGGAACAGTTAACTTTTATGGTAAGTTTATACCAGGAATTGCAGAAAAACGAAAACCTCTGAATGATCTATTGAAGAAAAATGTAAAATTTAACTGGACCTCAGAGTGCCAGAAAGCATTTGAAGAATTGAAAAACTTTTTAACGTCTGACTCTTTGCTAGTGAGACCAAATTACAAGGACACATTTGTTTTAACGACAGATGCCAGTGAATACGCTATTGGCGCAGTTTTATCGAATGAAAAATCAATTGACAGACCCATAGCTTACGCTAGTAGGGGACTTATTGGAGCAGAACGAAAATATCATACAATTGAGAAAGAATTACTGGCCATAGTATGGGCAGTGAATTATTTCCGTCATTATATCTACAATCAGAGGTTTATTGTTTACACAGATCATAGACCATTGATCTCAATATGGCAGAACGAAAATATCATACAATTGAGAAAGAATTACTGGCCATAGTATGGGCAGTGAATTATTTCCGTCATTATATCTACAATCAGAGGTTTATTGTTTACACAGATCATAGACCATTGATCTCAATATGGCATCTAAAAGAAACTTCATCAGTCCTCACACGTTTGCGTTTGAAATTGCAAGGATTGGAATGCGATATTCGATACAAACAAGGAAAGGATAACGTTGTAGCGGATTTTCTCTCTAGGCTAAATCCAGACAATGAATCAGAAGAGCAGAGTCATCCTGCCGATGAAATTAAAACCGCAATGTCGAAATTAATTGCTGTGGTCACCCGACAGCAAACGAAAAGAGCAGAACAAGAAAACGTATCCAACCAAAAACACCGCGACCGCGATCAAGCGAACAAACAGCTGATGAAAAACTACACCGTTTCTGGCGACAATAACGGGGGCGCGATCGCTGACCGGGACCATGAAAACGAGGGAACCAAAACAAAAACGCAAAAGATGACCTATATGAATGATAGCGTAAATAATAATTGCACGGGTTCCGACCTACGAGGCATAAACAAGGTGTCAAATTCACCTACAGCAAGTACGAGTGCGATATCGGACGAGGCTGAAGTTGAGGAATCCATTATGGCCGACGTTTTCGATTTATGCAATAACACGCACACTAATGACACATTTGCGGCAAGCGCATATGATGAATTTTTAGAGATGTCCAAGAATAATCCAAATGATGTAAATCGATTGAAAATTTCTAGGAATTTGAAAAATGCAGATGCTGATTGTAACATTGTAATTTTAAATAGCAGATCAGCATTTAATGAAATTTCAAAAATTATTGATTTACCCCATGGATTGAAAGATTTTTGCGAAGATGGAGTTGTTTCTATTCTAGATAGTAATTTATTCGGAATTATTGTGGAAGGCAAAAGTAATTCAATGATTAATACCAAAACATTCTTTTACAAACTTAGCAATTGCTTGAATCAAAATAAAACACTGATAACAACGTCCAGAAATATTCATTTGATTTCGTTCAGAAAGATTAAACAATTTGAAGTACTTGAGATGATTCAATTTTTAGCTTTGAAAAATCAAATTACGTTAAGCCTTTATAACGCAGATTCGGAACGCACTGAAGTACGTAATGAAAATATCGAAACAATTCTTCGAGAGTTCCATGATGCTCCTTTAGGCGGACATGTTGGAGCAAGGCGAATGCGGAAACGCATTGGTCTTATTTTTAATTGGAAAAACATGAGAAGAGACATCGAGAATTACGTAAAACAATGTGATTCATGCCAGAAAAATAAAATTTGTAAATCCAACAGAATTCCGTTAAAAGTAACTACAACGTCATCCGAGCCATTTGAAAAATTATATATGGACATTGTTGTTCTCCCAGAATCCGAATGGGGCAACAAATACGCGCTGGTCATGCAGGACGACCTTACGAGATTTTTGGTAGTAGCTCCAATGGACAATCAAGAAGCGGAGACTGTATCCAAATCTTTTGTCGAAAAATTCATTTGTAAATTCGGTACTCCATTGGAACTTGTGACAGACCAAGGAGCAAATTTCATGAGCAAATTTTTTAAACACGCATGCAAAATTTTGAAAATCAAAAAAATCAATACAAGTGCTTATCACCCACAAGCAAATTTAGTAGAACGATCAAACAGAGAATTAAAAACATATCTGCGACAATTTGTCGGAGGAAACCCGCAACAATGGGACCAACATCTTGATTACTTTACTTTTGAATACAATACTACAAATAACAGCTCATCCAACTACAGTCCATTCGAACTTTTATATGGAAGAAAGGCAAGGATTCCTACCTCCATATATACTCCAACAAATTTAGATCTAACATATAATGACTATTTTTGCGAAATGAAACAAATTCTTAAAAATTTGCATTGTATAATATTCCCAATATATATTTTAATCACGTTGGAGATATGTCCTCCAATCCGATGAATTTTTCATGGTATAATCTGCACACAACATACTGATATTGGTTAAAAAATTAACCATTTTGATGCGTGCAATCAAAAGTTCTTTTCCGTGGTCTTTTGACTCAGAGACCTTTATCTTGCACACATTAAACAGTAATATCTTTCTTGTGTAAGTAGAAAATTAGTATTAAATATATATTATGACAATCCAGGCCTGTGCACAGAAGTGGCGCCAAGGGAGGGGTTTTTCCCTATTTCGGCCAAAGGCGGAGGAGCGCCTAGTGTATACACATATATGAAGCGTCGGTAATAGGGGGGAGGGGGGGTAACACCCAAACCACTCATCTCCCACCTCCCCCCCCCCCTGTGCACGGGCTTGTGACAATGCAATCAACTAGTTTCACCTCGCTCTATTTTCACATTCAAGCATTAGCTTCCTTGTTTGCATGACGGTAATTAGTACTAAAATATGAGACCAATCCACTAAGCTATATGAAACAAATTTGTTTATAGTGAATTCCACCTTCAGCATTGCCTTCTTTCACTGTTCATGATGAGTAAAGTGAAACCGTGCAAGCTGTACCTCAATGAGTACCTTTCTGAAAACTTTGTGTATGCGTTTCGATACCTAACGATGCGACACATTGCCAAGGAAGAAAAGTAACTCTGCTTAATCCTCAAAATGGCCTTATTCTTAACGCTTAACTTCTAGGTTTTGGTGGATCATGTGGCTTGGAGCCTCCCTGGCGGCATGCCTATTCTCTATGGTTACAATGTACGAAAAGTGGGACGCTGATCCGGTTACCATCGTTTATGGTTCTGACCTGGCACCCATTTCGACGGTACCGTTTCCTGCTATCACAGTGTGCCCATTATCGAAGTCACGTACGAATGTATTCAATTTGACATGGGCATTGGAAATGATGGATCGAAATTCCACTATGTTGGATGATGACAGCGAAAGAATGCTTCGTGCTCTGGCACTAGTTTGCGAGTTTGAGAAACGTTGGAATAAATTGGCTACGTCAAGTAATGCAAATATCGTTGAAGATCTACGAACCATGGCGCATCCTCTGGAAACTGTGGTCGTTAACTGTTGGTGGAGATCAAGCGATATACCATGCAAAAGCATAATGACGGAAACCTTGAGAGAAGATGGAATTTGTTATACGTTCAACTCGTTGACTCCAGAAGAGATCTACAGGAAGGATCGAATCTCACCGGATTTTCTTAACTTCTCCCATGTAGCTCCACCTTCCGAATGGACTCGGGAGGACGGGTATCATCCAGCAGCAGGATTGAATGCATATCCACGTCGTCCTTTATCCAATGGAATGATTACTGGAGTTGTAATAGCAATGGTCGTTAATCATGTTGACCATAATCCTCTGTGCACGGTAAAAGTTGTTCACTAGAATGGTTGAAAACAATTATCAACGATTGTGTATTTATTCTTTTTCCACAGGGTGCACATAATGGTTTCAAATTCACCGTTCATGCTCCAGACGAGATTCCTCTAACGGAGAATAGATTTTTTCGCTTGAATAACATGATCGCTGCTTTTATAAATGTCAGTCCAGAGGTTTTTAGAGCCACTGAAACGCTGAGGTTACTCAATCCAGTCAAGAGGAAATGTTATTTCGCCAATGAACGTGCTCTTCAATTCTTTCGGCATTACAATAGATGGAATTGTATTGTCGAATGCATTGCCAATCATACCCTTGAAAAATGTGGTTGCGTGAGATTTTCGATGCCTCGATTGCCCGGAACGAAAATTTGCAATGCAAGTAGAATAGACTGCTATCAAAGGGCTACCGTTCAGTTATACGAGATAGTTGTGAGAGCCCGATTAACAGGAAAATGGTCGCAGTATTGCCACTGTCTCCCTGCGTGCACTTCTGTTGATTACACGATTGAATATACTCAAATTCCTATTAACAGATTTCCATTTAAGTTGGACTTCAAACGAGACAAGTATCCGACACCTTTATCAATTTCTCACAATATATACTTGATTTATCTAACTTTCAGTGCTGATTCCGGAGTAATGTTTGTGTCGTTTAAGGATCGACACTACCTTCCACTGTGGCGTAGAGAATTCATGGGAACCAACCAAGCCATTGCGCAACTCGGAGGCTTGTTTGCGCTTCTGATGGGATCCAGTATGCTGAGTATAGCGGAAGTTGTATACTACATTTGTATCCGGCGTTTGAGGAGAGAACTACCATGACAGGAGAAGAGTGCTAGTGTGGAAAATCAACAGTCGTTAACATCGCATTTGTATACCGATTCTTCAGTCGAATGAAAGACAGCATGAACGTGTAAAGGGTTTCAATTGGATAAAATACTTACAATGGTATTCTGGAGTTTGAAATTGCATTTGTGTTTTGTAATAATGCTCCAGGCTTTTAAATTTCTTAGGTTATAGATTTGCAGCCTTCAATAATAATACACAACTTACACAGTCAATTTAAGAATACTATAATTTGCAGCTCACTTGATACAATAAACAATTTGTTATTAGTTTGTTAACTTTTTTGAAAACAAAAACCATCATCTTTCAAATGATCACGTCGTTTGTTACACTTTTGGGCCATCTGTCGCGATTCGCTCAAATACCTTTCTGGTACAGAGTCAACAACCTCGAAGGTGCGTCCAATATATATAGCTCTGTTCCTCACAAGTTCCCACCTCTGAGTTGTGTGCTTAGCTGGTAGTCTCCCTTGATCCATTGGCACGGGCCACATGACACCTTGAATTGGGGTTCTCTGTATGGTGGACAGGTGGTACGCTGCCGGCTGCTATACAGTAATGCACAGTACCGGCAAGGACCTAAAGAAAGACTTGCTGAAATTCGATGCCAGCAGTCAAGCAAGACCACGGACAGCGCTCGTTGATTCCAACGATGCCAAAGTCTACCCAGACTGAGGCTTTATCATTCGCGAATAGCCCGACAAAAATGCCAGGCGCAACTGCTTTCTCAAACTAGTCGCAAAAGCGTATACGAGGCAGCGGTTGAGAGAGGAACTATCCGGACGCACTCGCAAGACCACGAGGATGGTAACCCCGTAGCAAATGGGCAATACATACTGTTACGCAGAACAGAGTGCGATTAATTTGAACACTAAAGTAATTTGAGCACCCCTGCGAATATCCCAGCAATTGTAAAGCGAGATGTAGAACAATGCTATTATGATTGTATTATGAGCTAATTTGTAACCAGTGCGGAGATGTATTTCGAAGAGAATGGCAGCATTTGTCTTCCCAGCTAGGTTACCGAATTAGTAAGTACATAAATGTATGTGTATATTGAATGTGTTTAATAAATGTGCTTATTTTAGCTTTTTAGCTGACCAAATTAAATATGTGTTTGCTGTAAGAGTCGGTACGATCTCTTCCACCCTCATCTCCCGCAACACATACCGTGAGTCGGGTCCCAGCCAGAAGCTCTAGAATCCTGGCAAGGGTGTATCTGAAAAGGTTGGTACGTCCCTGGCTAAAGGAGCAAGGGGCTGCAACTTTTTATGGGTCTACAGCCACCACACATTGGGGCATTCTAGTGCAGTGGAAGGTTGCCATTGGATCATAGCGGACAGGGAGATTAAAATGAAATTAAAAACCCAAATTAATCCATCTAGCGGTGATAGCGCCTTTCTCGTGCCTTCGAAAAACCCATTTTAACAAAACTCAAGCGATATGTTGATGAATATCCTACTTTCATACGTTTAACAAAAACCATTTCATCGAAAATCGTATCGTTTATCTGGCTTTTGATGATGATGATTAACCTGGGTTTGTTAGGGGAATATCTGTAAGTAAAAAGAAAATCGCGTTACCCAAGCAACACACTTGGACATTAATAAGTTCATGTAATTTGTATGCAACTATATTGAAAGTTATACCATTTGAACCAATCGTCTTATTAACGACTAAATTGCAACCAAAAAAGCGCATGAGGTGGAGCCAATATAAAACATCCATTCGTGATATAAACTGTTTTAATACACAATCGAATTATAACCAAGATACAACTTATAGTCGACTTAAAAAATGGTAACCGATTCGACAACTAGTCAGCTAGTCACCACATTCGTCACTGCCAGTTATTATGCATCAACAGTTTCGTTCATGTGATAAATAAATTGTGTGCATAAATATACCGCAAATAAGGCTAACCGAGAACGTCAATTTTTGTGCCGTTCCAGATTTATTGGTAAGTTACGCATTTTAGCTCCGTATACTCAACGCACCTCAGTCTACCTAACATTTTGCGAGTGAAAATTTAGGCATTTGTGGTAAAAATTAACTCGCCATATTGCTTTGGCGGAGTGCATTTCAGCAGCTTATTTAATGCACCCATAAAATGCTGAATTAATTAATTTTAGAAATTAGAAAGGTACTATTTGCTGAATCATGTGTATGGGAATCCGTATTGACAAAGTACACGGAACCGCCAAACTGCCAAAAATTGGATTCTTTTGACGCAATCCTATAGTTCGGCCCAATAAGTAAACATTTGAGTGAGTCGATTAAACTCACGCAAGGTAAATTGCCTTTACCTCCAACTAAAAATATACTCAAGAGTAGGTAAATTCAACCCAAGACCCCCTTCATTCAACCCAAATTTGGGTAAATCTATATTTACCCAAAATTGGCTTATTGGCCTCAAGGATTGGATAGACGTATCTCTGTTTATTTACGACAACATCTGTGGGGGAGAGAAGAAAAACAACCTAATTTTGAAAAATAAAAAGAAAATCGCGTTAAGTACTGTTCCTTTGAATTCCACTAATTTTGGGTAACTAATCAATTTGATATACTCATTTTAGGGTAAAATCGACCCAAAATAAGGTAGTTTGAATTTTCCGTGTAGGGCATAAATATCCAAAAAAGTAGACACTTGGACGTGTACTTCCCATTTACGTCGACAAGAGGCTGTCCATTTATTACGTACCGAAAGTTTCACGTTTTTTGTAAAAAATGTAAATAACCCATTGTAAATTTTTTCGTGGGAAACTCCTAATATTTTTGTACGTTACGTTAGATTTCTCAAAACCCCATATATTCAAATCTTCCCAGTGGTAGGTACCAGCCGTTTAGTACTGCGAAAATGAGGCATATTTTTTTTGTATTGGGTCAATATTATACTTCCAAACAGATTTTTTTTTCTATTTTACCACTTTAATTTTATAAAATTTGGAATATGTCGATAAATTTATGAAGAAAAGGTTACATTTTATTTGTACATGATTTGGTTATTTTTGAAACATATTGGTTTTTTATAGTGCATTTTATATTTTTCGTGATCACAAAAACATTTTGCCGCACATTTTGGAACTTCTATCTCTTCTGTCAAAATTGTTCGTTATGTTCTATATAAGTTCCAGGTGCAACATGTTTATAACAATCAGAATCAATGTTTTGGTTGATTTGGTTTGTAAACGGTTGTAACTAAGATTCGTTGAAACAATTAGATTATACTTCAGTTACAAATTGGTTTCGCAAGTTTCGACTAATGATGACGTTTGTTTTCATTTTGCTAGTTGTTATAAAACTGTTTCACCTCAGTTTGGCATTAACAACAGGATTTTAATAGGTTTTAATTTTGTTTGTTTCATGAAAACTCAGTTGCAACATGTTTGCAACGATGATAATTTCTATTTTAGTTGCAGGTGCTACTTGGGATAAGTACTGTTCCTTTGAATTCCACTAAGAATTTGCATCCTTTGACAGATACGTATTTCGACCTCAACTGTATGGTCGTCTTCAGTGTCTTGTACTTGACTCGAGGAACAGTACTTAACGCGATTTTCATTTTACTTGGCTTTTGATGTTTGAACCTTTAACTCTTAAAATAAAGCCGAAATCTTGAATTTTGAGCCACAATTTTGGACTAAAGTCCGCCATCTTGGAAATTCTGGTCGCCATTTTGAACACCAGATTTCTTCCTCATACCAGATATATGTACCCATATTGAATAGTTTTAGAACCTGAAACTCCATGAAACAGCCGCCATTTTAAATATTGGACCGCCATCTTGGTTATTCTGGTTGCTATATTTGGAATCCGGAAATCCTCCCTACACCAAATATAGCCTCATTGAATGATTTTTTATCCCAAAACAACATTGAATAGTCACCATGTTAAGTTTTAGAACGCCATCTTAGAATTTAGATCGCCATCTGGCCGCCATTTTTGGACTCCGGACATATTCTCCATATTATATACACCCAATACCCATATTACATGGTTTTAAGGCCTAAAACTCCATCTTGAATATCGAGCCGCCATCTTTGATTTTGGACCGCTATCTTGGATATTTTGGTAGTCATTTTTGGATTCCAGTCATCTTTTCCATACCAAGTATACCCATATTGCTTGGTTTTAGAGCGTTACCACCAATAAATAGCCGCCGTCTTGAATTAGGAGCCGCCATCCTGGATTTTAGACCGCCATCTTGTAAATTTGTTCTTTATTCTTAACCACTTAACCTTATTTACAGCTCTTTTGTCCACTTGGGTACAACGTGAGCGATTCCGATTGCCAACTGCACTTACGTTTTTTGTGCAACGCCTAAATGTATTCTATTATTATATTCCCATTGTATCCATTAACCCTTCAGCGCGCGCGATGTTGTAAAAAGCACAACACCACCAAAAAACCTCGCTCGTTGTATACAACGCGAGCGCGGTGTAGTTTTTGTTGTTTGATGGCGCGCGTCCTGAAAGGTTAAAGCCAACTGAGGACCCCCCCTCCCCCTCGTAGACTTTCGTTCATACAAATATTTCGAAATTTGTGTGGGGCGTAGACTTTGGCCTGACCCCCCCTTGCCACCCCCCAAAATTCTACGTAGTTCATGGACAGGCCCTTAGAGATAAAGGTATGCTCAGAAGAGGGTCAGATGTCAGCCGCTCTCGGGGGAACAGCAACTGACGAAAAATTGCTAGTGCCGGGGCTGGAACCGAACCCATGACCCTCCACTTATGAAGTGAACATGTGGCCACTGCGCCACGGGCCCCGGCCATTTTTGGAGTCCTGACTTCTTCCCCATATCAAATGTACCCATATTGCGTGGATTAAGGGCCTGCAAATCAATTAAACAGCCGGAATCTTAAATATTGAACCGCCATCTTAGATTTTAGTCCACCATATTGTGCATTCTGGTCACCATTTTTGAAGGCCAGCATTCTTTTCCATACTAAATATACTCTTATTGCTTTGGTTTTGGAGTCGAAAAAAACATTTAACAGCTGCCATCTTGAGCTTGGAGCCACCATCTTCGATTTTAGAGCCACCATTTAACAGCCGCCATCTTGAATTTTGGGTTTAAGGCCGCCATCTTGGATGTTTTGGTCGCTACTTTTGGACTCCGTACATTTTCCCCATACCAAATGTACGTTGTTGGCAGCCGTCAGTAAGGATCCGAGGTAAACAAATTCCTCCACCACCTCGAAAGTATACCCGTCTATCGAAACATTACTACCCAGACGTATCCGGTCGTGTTCGGTTTCGCCTACCAGCATGTTTGTTTTTGAGGTATTCACACCAGTCCAACCTTTGCTGTTTCGCGTTTCAGGCGAGTGTACAGCTCTGCCACCGTTCCAAATGTTCTGGCAATTATGTCCATGTCGTCCGCAAAGCATACAAATTGACCGGATTTTGTGAAAATCGTTCCCCGGCTGTTGAGCCCGGCTCGTCGCATCACACCTTCCAAAGCGATGTTGAAGAGTAGGCATGAGAGTTCGTCACCTTGTCTCAGTCCCCGGTGAGATTCGAATGAACTGGATAGTTCACCCGAAACCCTTACGCAGTTATACACACCGTCCATCGTTGCTCTTATCAGTCTAGTCAGCTTCCCATGAAAGCTGTTCTCGTCCATGATTCTCCATAGCTCTGCGCGGTCGATACTGTCGTATGCCGCTTTGAAGTCGATGAACAGGTGATGCGTTGGGACCTGGTATTCACGGCATTTCTGGAGGATTTGCCGTACGGTAAAGATCTGGTCCGTTGTCGACTGGCCGTCGATGAAGGCGGCTTGATAAATTCCCACGAACTCATTCGTTTTAGGTGACAGACGACGGAAGATGATCTGGGATAGCACTTTGTAGGCAGCATTCAAAATAGTGATCGCCCTGAAGTTCTCACATTCCAAATGGTCGCCTTTCTTGTGAATGGGGCAAATTACCCCTTCCTTCCATTCCTCCGGTAGCTGTTCGGTTTCCCAGATCCTGACTATCATCCGATGCAGACAGGTGGCCAACTTTTCTGGGCCCATCTTGATGAGTTCAGCTGCGATACCATCCTTACCAGCTGCTTTGTTGGTTTTGAGCTGGTGAATGGTATCCTTAACTTCCCTAAGCGTGGAAGTTGGTTCATTTCCGTCCTCCGCTGCACTGGCGTCGTCGTCTCCTCCATTGCCGTGGTCTCCCGTGCCTACGTTCTCCACGCCGTTCAGGTGCTGATCGAAGTGCTGCTTCCACCTTTCGATCACCTCACGTCCGTCCGTCAAGTGGCCTCCGTCTTTATCCCTGTATATTTCGGCTCGCGGCATGAAGCCGTTGCGGGATGCGTTGAGCTTCTGATAGAACTTCCGTGTTTCTTGGGAACGGCACAGCAGTTCAATTTCTTCACACTCCGCTTCTTCCAGGCGGCGCTTTTTCTCCCGAAAGAGGCGGGTCTGCTGTTTCCGCTTCTGTTTGTAACGTTCCACGTTCTGTCGGGTCCCTTGCTGCAGTATTACCGCCCTCGCTTTCAAAACCGTTCTGCACTCTTCGTCGAACCATTCGTTCTGTCGATTCCGTTCCACGTATCCGATGGTGCTCTCGGCTGCGTTGTTGATGGCTGCTTTCACTGTAGGGGAGACTGGGGAGACTTGATCCCTTTTTCTTAATTTACCTGAAACTTTAAGAAAAAACGTAAAACTAGATTCGATTTCCGTACAAAATGGCAGGTAAACATCTATTGCAAGTTAATACACAACAGGAGGCCTTTAAATTATTCCTAAAGTTTTCAAAACTGTGTTTTTATGGAGGCATGTCTTATGATGTATTTTTCAAAAATGGGTGATACTTGATCCCCCATGGAGCACATGGTTTATTTAAAGGGAAAATAATTCCAGAGTCTTCCTTTTCATTTTCTTTTCGAGTTTTCTTGTATTTTCGATGAACATGGAATGTTTGAAATTGTAAGATTTCCTTAAATTTTTAGGGATATGTCGTATTTGCAAAATGGGGAGACTTGATCCCCCTTTTCTTGGTTTGTACTAAAGTTATAATTATCTGACACATTTTATCGTTGAATAGACTAGAATTCCAAGTAAATAGAGGCTTCCGAATAGAATTTTATTTTTCACATGTATAATTTGTGTGTAATCCTCGAGGGATCAAGTCTCCCCATGTCACTGTTGTGTATACTAAGCCAAATTAATTAAAATATGTTAACAACAGCCTTATTTGTATAAATAAGTTTGAAAGTATTTTATTTAAACTATGTGCAGTGAAATTTTGACACAATTTGGTTCAATTTTCACAAAGTTATTGAGATTTTTCGGAATCGCCCAAAAGATTTTTGAAGGACTGAAAACAAACCATCAGCCGTTAAAAAATAATGCAATGTACAATCGAAATCACTTGTAGCCAAAACATAGTCGTTTGTCCGGGAGTAGTTATGGAAAAATTATGCTAGAAGAAAAATGTTTTTGATTCCGAGAAAATATGGGGGGAACAAGTCTCCCCAGGGATCAAGTCTCCTCAGTCTCCCCTACTCCAGCAGTCCTCTAGAGGGGGCTCATCTAGCTCGCCCTCATCTGGCAACGCGGTCTCGAGATTCTGCGCGTATGCTGAGGCGACATCCGGTTGTTTCAGTCTCTCTAGATTGTACCGTGGCGGTCGCCGGTACCGTACCACCGATTCGAGCTATAATCCGTAAAATTGGCCAATGGGAAGTGCCTTAAAAATGAGTGAACTTATTTTGCGCACAGACATATATACAGATACCAGTGTTTGGACGAAAAAGTGATCAGTGAACCACTCTGCAGTTTTTCTTCCCTTCTGTTGGTTCTGTTTCAATTACCAAGCGGTGTATGTTCTCTCGTCGAGTCGCATGGTTCACGAAGGAACACAAAGAAGATACTCCGATATAGACAAGCTGCGGCGATGAGCGGGCATCGCTAACTGTAACACTTACCGATGATCTCTCATCGTTGGTTTGGAACAACTGTGAATAATCGTTATTTTTATCAGTATTTATTGCGTTTTTGCTTTAAAAACGTGAACTACTATTTAATTTAACTGTATTCATGACGTTGACAATCTGCAGTTCCAATAAAAAAGAATTATGACAATAAAATATTCTTACCGAATGCAACGGTTTCATTAGCTTCATCGAGCTTCTTCTCTCTTGATTGCGCGCTCGTATCGAACCGGACAAGAGAATGAACAACATTTCGAGGAGCGTACCCGAGCATGTCGGTTCACGAAATGTTACATTCGCGAATGTATCACTTGCTGAGCATGGACCATTCAGTGGTTCGCGATAAAAATCCACACACTGACAGATACACAACAGACATCATCTCAATTCGTCGAACTGTGTGGATTGGTACATATATGCGACTTGATCCTCCGAGCCTTTTTTTTTTCGAAAAATCGTTTTTTAAGTGAACATATAGCCTTTCCAGTGCACTTAGTGTACAAGAAAGGCAAAAAGGTGTAGGAGCAGCCAAGTGTGAGAGAAGCGTGACGCTCTCATTGACAAGATCGACGAGTCCATATATTCGGAGGTCCTGAAAGTGATAAGGAACGATGCCAAGCCCACGAATCTAGGAGCTATGGGACGTATTTGTACCCCCAAGATATGATCCTCGAACATAGAAAGGACAGCAAGCGCAAAAACCTACAAATATTTTTTATAAAATCAAGGTTGGAGGAGCTTGTCACGGAAGTGTGGTAATAGTGAGAAGTCGAGAAGTGCACGTGGCCATCGCCTCCGTCAGATAGCGAAGATGTGCATTTCAATTCGGCCCTCTGCACCACCGTGGGTGCCCAGGACTGAAAGTAAGTAGTAGTAATCAAAAGTTATGCACTGTTTGCCGTGGTGCAATTTTATCGAATCGAGGTCCACCTATGATGTCAGCTATTTTTTCCTCATAACCCAATTAATAATGCTCCAGTTTTACGTCTTTGAACCATTGCCACAAAGAACTTATTTCACAGATTTTAAAACAAATTGTTATCGCCATGGTCATCACGACACTCTTCACTGTTGTTGAAGCAGTACTTGATTTAATGATTTAATGTTCGCGTGATGCTAATTGTTACCCCTTTTGACACACTTCTAGGAGGCTATACTCTAACGATTGATACAAATCTGTTTAGAGTAGACTCTGCTTTTCGCTATGAATGAAACCAAATCGTGGAAGTTATACCTCAATGAATATATTTCTGAGAACTTCGTATTCGCTGTTCGTTACTTGACAATGCGGCACATTGGAAAAGAAGAAAAGTACTTCGACTTGATTTTTCGTGAATCAATCAGGTTATCCACCATCCCATTTTCAGGTTGTGGTGGATCTTGTGGCTCGGAGCATCCTTGGGGGCATGCATATTCTCTATGGTTAAGATGTACGAGAAGTGGGATGCTGATCCGGTTACCATTGTGTATGGTTCTGATCTGATGCCTGTGTCGACGATCCCGTTTCCGGCCATCACAGTTTGTCCTCTATCGAAATCACGTGCGGATATGTTCAATTTGACATGGGCGTTGGAAATGATGGATCGAAATGCTACGATGTTGGATGGAGACATCGAAAGTAAGCTACGTGCTCTGGCGCATGTTTGCGATTTTCAAAAGAGTCTGACGAAACATAATTCGACAGGAAAGGGAAATATCGTTGACAATCTACGAGTTATGACACAACCGCTGGAAACCATAATGGTTCATTGTTGGTGGAGATCGAGAGATATTCCGTGTAAAAGTATAATGATGGAACGCTTGGTAGATGATGGAATTTGTTATACGTTCAACTCATTGGCTCTGGAAGAAATCTACAGAAAGGAGCAGATCTCACCTGACTTTCTGAACTTCTCCAATAAACCCCCTCCTTCCGACTGGACTCATGAGCATGGATATCGCACAGGAGCAGGATTTAATGCATATCCGCATCGACCTCTTTCCAATGGAATGATCACAGGAGTTGTATTAGGGATGACCGTTAATCGCGTTGACCAAGAGCCCTTGTGCATGGTAATGTCATATTTCATATAGCCATTATGTTCAACTCATAATGTTTTGTTATTTTTTCTTAGGGGCCGTATGCAGGTTTCAAATTCTCAATCCATTCTCCAGACGAGTTTCCTGTAACAGGAGATCTATTTTATCGCTTGAATAATATGAGTGCTGCTTTCGTGACCGTGAGCCCACAGGTCCACAAAGCGTCTGAACTGCTTAGATCCATCGATCCAATCAAGAGGAAATGCTTTTACGCCGACGAATATTATCTTCAATTTTTCCGGCATTACAATGCCGTCAACTGTATTGTTGAATGTGTTGCCAACTATACGTTGATGAAATGTGGCTGCGTAAAATTCTCCATGCCTCGATTGGCCGATACAAAAGTTTGCGATGTAGACAAAATAGACTGTTATAATAATGCCCTTAATGTATTGTTCGAGTTAACTGTAAAGGCAAAATTGGCCGGGAAGAAACACTACTTTTGCCATTGTCTTCCTTCATGTGCGTCGATTCAATATGAGGTGGGGTATACGCAAATGCCCATCAACGACTTACCATTCAAGTTGGACTTCATGCGTGATAAGTATTAGACCCTTCGGTGAACTCTAAGCATCTGTTAAAAAAATCTCTAATTTACAGCGCAGATCCTGGGGTGATGTTCGTTTCGTTGAGAGAAAGACACTACTTCCCATTGTGGCGCATAGAACAAATGGGAATGAACCAGGCCATTGCGCAGCTCGGAGGTCTGTTTGCGCTTCTGATGGGATCCAGTATGCTGAGTTTGGCGGAAATTGTATACTATTGTTGCGTTCGACGATTCAGAAGAGATCTACCAAGACTACAGCAGAGAAACAGTAAACAACGTGTGCGGAGTCGTGGTCATCGGATCCATCTACGTGTTGAACCATATGCAAGAAAGCAGAAATGGTTTGAAGGATTTTAGCCGGTTTGTTGCAATATAAGTAAATTTTGAAAATAAAATCTTTATATCAGTTTATCAGACAGCAACGTATGTGTGTATGTTTAAGCTATTATTTTAGATCTTCTTCTTATATTTATATTGATACCTTTGTCACCAGATATCTTAAACACTATGATGCTTAGTAAAATAAATCAAACACCCGGTTAGGGTGGTGCTTTAGATCTGACTTTCTATTCCACAGAATCGTAACTTGTTCTGTGGCTTAGTTGGTTGAAGCGCCTGACTAGCGATACGAAGTCGTGGGTTCGAATCCCACTCAAGCATTTAAACACACACTGTGCCTTCGAAACTTGAGTTTTTTCGTCTATATCAAAAGAAGAGTGGTTGTAGTGGTGCATTGAGGAGGTCAAATACGGATACTCTTCTTTCAATAAACCCTTTCGGAACCAATGGTCCTGGTAGGACTCCAAGAGGTGCGGAAACTGGTAATATTTCAGAATGCTTCTTATGATGAGGTAATCTGGTGAGATAACAGGTTGATTGCCCGAATGGTTGAGCGGAAACCAGAAAAAAAAAACTCTAAGCAAGATACCATGGGTATTCGGTTCAAATACAGGCTGTATTTCAGAGATGTCCAGCAGAGTGCATTAAACATAAACTGTGCGGATCAATCCGTTCTAACTTAAGAGTACTCTTGAAAATTCAAAATTGATCTTTAAAAACCCAAATTAATCCACCTAGCGGTGATAGTGCCTTTCTCGTCGAATATGCTCTCACGATCTTTCCGTCGATGTAAGCCAAAGTGTTCTGAATCCTGCTAAATCTATATATATAAAAATGAATTTCTGTCTGTTTGTCTGTCTGTCTGTCTGTCTGTCTGTCTGTCTGACCGCTATGGGTTCGGAAACTACTGAACCGATCGGTGTGAAATTTTGTATGTGGGTGCTGTTGGGGCCGGGGAAGGTTCTTAGCTTGGTGTGAGACCTCTCCGGTCTCTGGAACGGGGGCACCCATACAGATGACTTCGCGTGGGATGTCCCTATAGAGCTGCATGTCAAAAAACACAGTAGGCAGGCAGAACGACGTTTGCCGGGACAGCTAGTACTTTATAAGAAAAGCAAGCATTTTATCAAAGCCATCCATGAATTGACTTAAAACTTATTGATGGCACATAGTCCAACGTTATGTTCAACGCGAGGTTCAACGTATAAGCAGAGCTGAAAAATATCAGACTTCTCACTTGACTGTTTGAGCATCTTCACTAACACTGGAGGCCGATCAATATCAAGACGATTTTTACAAGCCAAGATATAACTTTTTACACAATCACAGATCACTTTGCGATCGTCGCCAATGTTTTTTGCACACTTTAGGCTATATTTTATTATCATATCATAGGTTACAAAATTCATGTAAAATTTGACAAAAAATGCAATTATGTGAAATTTTTCATGTAAATTTCTACCACTTACAGAGCGCGAGGGCGCAACCAGTCCATTAAAATTTTACCCAGTAATTTTATACGCAAAAGGGGATTAAAAAACCTTTGTTCGGGAATGATACGATTAAATTCAAATTTTCCCATACGACGTTGACTCATCCTACTGTATGGGAACGTTCTAAAAACAAAGGTCCAACATTTGGGGGAGGGTGGGGGGGGGGTGTCTAGGAAAGTGTGACAGTACGTGTATAAGCTATAGGGAAATAGCGTGAAAGAGGAGGGAGGGGGGTCTAGAAATCCCGAAAAACGATGGACGTAATAAATGATCCTTCCCTATATTATCGTCGCATCACCAAACCGAAGTCGCGACTCGCGTGACATGCGAAGTTGCAGATGCGAAATTAATTTGAACCGATTATTGGCATTGCGCATCATTGAGCTAATCAAGAGCTACAATATGCACTCATTCGAATCGAGTTGCGACACTTAAAAGTGAGTAAAAACTCAATTTCGCGAATTTCAACAAAAAGCATAATGTTTACACCTCAGGAATCTGAAATTGTGTGATTTGATGAGCACAGCACAGATAAACAGACATATCACTTGCAACAAATTGCGATCCGTTAGCTAGACGGCGGTAGTGAATAAACGCCAAACAGGAGCACAAATCGTGCTGTAAGCGTTCAATTGGCGAACTGATAAATATTTGAATCAACCGTTGAAAACAACAACGATTTGTAGTGAGTATAGTCTGTTCGTATGCGTGTTTAATTTGTCAAATTTTGTTTCTCTTACACATATTTATCGTTTGTATTGATTTTGTTCACCGGTAGTCTCTAATGTGGTGTGAGCCTATTTTATAGCTAATCGTTCCTCAGGTTATTAAAAAAGCCGTGGTTTGATGTGTCGCACTGTACATTTGGTCAATTTCGGTGGGAAACCCGGAACTGGTTCCGGGGCACTACCGAGTCTCCCAAGTATAGTATAAGACCATTTCATTGCTAATGTTAATTAGATTACTTAGAAAATCCCGATTTCATGTATCGCGTGCATGGGTATGGATCACTGTTACGTTTGACCACTTCCAGTGGGACACCCAGAACCGGTTTCGGGACACTACCGGTTGTCTAAAATATGGTCTTACGAATCGATCATCGTGTTATCGAAAAAGCTGCTATTTGATGTACTGTCAAGTGTCAAACCCCCCGTATTAATCACTTTTTAATGCGACTCTTTTTAATTCGTACCTCGCTCATTCGACATTTGTCGAATTAAAAAATAATCAAATGTCACAGTGATATACAGCGGTCTTCGAAGAAATAGTTTTTTTTTTGTTTTATTATCGACACTTTACACTAACAGTGCATTCGTGTGAAGAAATAGTTCACAAATTATGTTTATAAAAGAAGCGTTGATCGATTTGAATTAAGAGCTCTGGGATTTTTTTTTGTCTGGAAGTGTAATTTTTCCTATAGTAAATCCTATGCAAACTTCGAATCGCTTGCGCTAAATTATAGTTTCACCGATTGCTCTGAAATTTTGTACAGTTCATATGGGACCAAAATGGAATCCAAAAAGTCGACTGGAGCGAGGATTTATTTTTTTCCATACAAGCGTGTCCCATGCACGAATGATCCGATACTGTGCTGTTACTCACACCCGAAGCGGCTCCTCGTGCAGCTGATACTGACACCCACCGTCTCCGGATTAGCGATCCATAAATTTAACCACTAGGCTAATCGGAGACCCCAGTTGTGAATCAGTTTTCCTAAAAAGTCGCGAATTGTTGAACCGTATGCATGAGTGTGGTTCATTTTTTCATTTCGTCAGTTCCGGCGAGACACTCAAAACACATTCCGGAACACTACTGGTAGCCTTAAATGTGACCTATTTTCTTGCTGACTGTTTTTCGCGTTATTGAAGAAGCCGTTATTTAATGTGATGCGTGCATGCGTTTGGTTTCGTTCTACATTTCCAGCTGGCGGGCCACCTGGAACCGGTTTCGGCACACTAATGGTATTAAAAGTAATTTTATGTGTCGCATTTATGGGTTTGGTTCTCCTTTACATTTTACCACTTCCGGCGGAACACCCGTAATCAGTTGCGGAACCGTATCGGTTGTCCCAAATATTGTCGGAAACTTTTTTGGCTAAATCAAGACACCTAAAAAGCCAGGATTTGATGTGTCGCATGCATGGGTTTGGTTCACTTTAACATTTGATTACTTTTGGCGGGGCACCCGGAATCGATTCCGGTACAGTACCAGTAGTTTCTGATGTTGCCTGAGCAAATTTTCTTGCTAACCGTTCATCTTGTTATCAAAAAAGCCGCGATTTGATGTGTTGCATGCACGGGTTTGGTTCAGTTTCTTATTTGGCCATTTCCGGCGGGACACCCGGAACTGGTTCTGGATTCCTTCTGGTTCAGATATGTTCTGAGAATATTTTCCTGCTTACTGTTCACAAGGATATCGAAAAAGACGTGGTTTGATATGTCGCATGCATGGATTTAGTTCATTTTTATATTTGGCCACTTCCGGCGGATCACCTGGAACCGGTTCCGGATCACTACTGGTTCCGATATGTTTTGAGAATTTTTTCCTGCTTACTGATCATCAGGATATCAAAAAAGCCACTATTTGATATGTCGCATGCATAGGTTTGGTTAACTTTTATACTTGGCCACATCCGACGGGACACTGGAACCGGTTCCGAAACAGAACCGGTTCAGATATGGTCTGAGACTATTGTCTTGCTTACCAATCATCTGGTTTTCAATAAAGCCGCGGTTTGATATGTCACATGCATGGGTTTAGTTCGCTTTTATGTTTGGCCACTTCTAGCGGAACACCCGGAACCGTTTCCGGGACACTACCGGTTCAGATATGGTCTGAGACCATTTTCCTGCTTACCATTCATCAAGTTATCGAAAATGCCGTAGTTTGATGTGTCGCATGCATGGGTTTGGAGCGTTTTCATATCTGGCCCCTTCCTGGGGTACCGGTCCGGATCACCTAAATGGTCATAACTCCGGAACGGCTGGACCGATCCGAACCATTTTCAATAGGAAACAATGGGACCAGATTCCGCGTCGAATGAACCGTCGGTCATTAAAATCGGTTGAGGTTTACTGCCAAAAAGTGATGTGAGTTTTTTTGTACACATACACACATACATACACACACACATACACACACACATACACACACACATACACACACACATACACACACACATACACACACACAGACATCACCTCGATTCGTCGAGCTGAGTTGATTGGTATATGTGACTCGAACCTCCGGGCCTCCTATCAAAAAGTCATTTTTGGAGTGAACATATAGCCTTTCCAGTACACTTGGTGTACGAGAAAGGCAAAAACAACTTTTCAGTAATAAACTGAATGATCAGGTAACGGTGGAGTCCTCTGAGACTCTTCTAAGGACTCATCCAGAAGTGTCATCGAAGATTCTTAAATAGATTCCATGAAATCCTAACAGAATTCCCTCCGAGGTTTCTTATGGAATTCTTTTTGGTATTCATTCAGAAGTTCCTACTGGGATTCCCTTAGATATCCCCTTACGTATGAGTTCGTTCCATTGTTCCTTCTGGGATTCCTCATGGATTTTCTTCTGAGAGTGCACCCGGAGTTCCTTCTAGAATCGTTCCAGGAATTTTACCGGATATTTCTTCTGGAATGCCTCCAGATGTTCTTTCCTGGATTGCGTCTGGAAATATTCTTGCAGGGGTTCTTTCCGGAATTCCATTAGGACTCGTCCAAGAGTAACATACGAGATTCCTACAGCAGTTTCTTCTGAGATTTCTTCAGATTTTTTTTTTGATTTATGATCTTTCATCAAGGGAATCCTTCCGGGAATCCTACAGAAAACTTCTTCCGATATTCCTCCTAGAACTGCTTCCGGTATTGAAGCAATAATTTTTTTCCGAAACTCCTTCGGAAATTTCTTCTGGGACTCCTCCAGGAATTCCCTCTACAATTTCTCCAGGAATTTCTTACGAGATTCCTCGAAAAACCATCTCCAGGTTTCCTTAAGGAACTTCCGAGATTCTTTCGGGTACACCTGAATATCCCCGGAAACTTCCTCCCAGATTATTTCAGGAACTGCTTTCGTGATTTATTTATCCGGGATTCTGTGAGGAACTTTTTCTGGGATTCCTCTGAAAGATTCTTCCGGGAATTGGGTTTTTAAATTAAGAAAAATGTATTGATTTTTTGATTTTATACGAGCACCTCTTTCTGAACCACCATGATTTTTTTTCAGATTTTTAGAACTTCATTTTGGCACCTAAAATCGCTTTCGAAGAGATTTTTCGAAATCACCTTTTGACAGCTGGCCAACTGCTTGACAGCTCCGCCCAGTACAAAATGCAACGAGGGGTGGTTCGACAAATTACTCCCATACAAACTTCAAACTGAATTTTTAATAGGTTCCCGGGCACCAAAATTCATGAAAATTTGGATATCGGCTCAGTTGTGCATGCAGATTCTGAATATGGAATTATCTCAACACCGCTGAAGAAGCCAGTCCTTTAAGAGCTTCTCCTGTTTTTTTTTCACAAGAACTGCTCTCGGAACTCTTTCATAAACTGCTTCCGAGATAGTTTCGAAAACTCCTTCTGGGATTCTTCCCGGAATTCCTTCTGACATTCCTCCGGGAATTCTCTCTGGCATTCTTTCGGGAATTCCATCTGAGATTCCTCCAGGAACTCTTTCCTAGATTCCTTCAAAAAGCTCTTCCGGGTTTCTTCCAGGAACTTTCTGCGGGAGCTCCTTTCAAGTTTCCTCCGGGATAGACTTCCGGGATTCCTCCGGAAACTGCTTCGTTGCAATCGTAATCAATTAACTACGTAGACTCATTTTTGGTAATTTCTTCCGTTAAATTCCAGAAACAAAAACTTCTGAAGACATTCAAAAAGACAGTATTATGAGAAACGCAGAAGTATCTCCTGGATGAATCTTGGAAGATATTCCAGAAGGATTCCCTGAAACAATTCCCGGAGGATTCTTGAAGCTCCTGGAAAAATTCCGAAACGAATGCCTTGAAGTACCAATAGGAATCTCAGAAGGAATCCTGGAAATTCTTTTGGGAACACCTTCTGGCATTCCTCAGGGAACTTCTTGGATTTCGCATGTACTCCTTCTTGGATTTCTCCAGGAACTCCTTCCGGATTTTTTTTTTGAACTCCTTCCGGGATTCCTCCAAAAACTTCTACCGAATTGTTTTTTTTTCTAGAACTTTTCCCGGGATTCTCTCAGGAACGACTTCCGGGATTGCTTTAAGAAGTCCTTCTGGAATTCGTCCGAGAATTTATTCTGGGATTTCTCCGGGAGCTCTTTACGAGATTCCTCCAAGAATTTCTTCCGGGAATTGTCCAGGAACTTTTTGTGGGAACTACTTCCGGGATTCCCCCGGGATCTTCTTCCGAGATTTCTCCGGAAACTGGCGCTGTTCGTAAGCTACGTAAACATATTTTTGGGCATTTCTTTCGTTAGATCCTTCTGAAATTCCATTTTTACAGAAATTTCTTCTGGAAATCAAAAAAAACTTCTGAACATATTTAAAAAAATAGGAGATACTGCTCCTAAAAAGGTGCTCCAAGTGAAAATTTGAAAAGAAATTACGAAAACAAGCGGAACCAATTCCTGGAGGATGCCCGAAACTCCAGGAGAAATCCGGGAAGAAATTCCGTGCAGCTCTAGAGGAATCTCAAAAAGATCCAAGAAGAATCTCAGACGTAACTTCTGAAGGAACTCCAAGAAAATTTTCAGATAGAGCTCCCTTAGAAATTACAGATAGAACTCCGTAGAGAAATCCTGGAATCAATAACTGAAGATACCGCGGAAGCAATGCCTGAAGAAATCCTAGAATAAAGTGTTGGGGTTATCTCAGATAAAATTTCTGGAGGAAACCAGGAACGAGCTTCTGAAGTAATTTTTGGAGAAATCCAGGAATTCTTGGAGAAACCTCATAACCGCGGAAATTATACCAGGAGAAATCACAGATGAAGCTCTCCCAAGTAACACATTTCAATCAAATATACTAGAAGAAGTTCTTAAGCCAACCGTAAAAATAAAAAAAATATTTGCCTAAAATGATGGTAAGGGCACATAAAACAATTAATTGAAGTGCTGTTTGTTATGCTTCCTGTTTTTGCATTTTTGTCAAGAACTGTGCACGTATGACAACCATGATGATAACAATCAATGAAAGCGTTCTTTCGGTATCGTAATCCTGTGTTTTCGGACAGGATGAATTTGAGAGCTTAAGATTACCGATGGAATTGTCGCTGTAACAATGATTTATTCTTAGGTAACAGGTATAGATCCTTTGGAATCAAACTACTCCTGGTTCATCTCACAATGACAAGTGCACCGATCATCACTTTTAGATGCTTGGCTTGAAACCTGCCGCTTAGTCAGTATCCACATCGCGACTGGTCTCAGTGTGCAGTAATATACCAGCTCAACCAAGCTTACCAGGCTGACCCCCATGAACAGGCCCATCAATCCACCGCAGTTAGCAATGAACTCGCTGATACTGGTCACCTCTTTGCGCACTAATGGGATGAAGTCCGCTTCCCGGAAGTAGATCACCATTTTTGACTGGTGGACGCTGAAACGAATGCGAGAACATTTACCAGATTACAAACTTCTTCCAATAATAGAATGTCAGTGCCTAACCTGTCCGGCATTGGCATCCGTTCCATGTAGTTGAAGTACTCTCCACGCTGCCATTTCCACTTGGCTTGCGACACTTGAGTTTGATACTCTATGAAGTTACACGTCGGTAGACAGTTGCACGAAACCCACGGCAATTTAGAGTACGATTTGGCCCTCTTGCTGGCAGTGCTTTTCAAGATATGCGAAGCCGCCGAGTGATAGCACGGGCTATCGTGAAGCGTACAAATCGGAGAACCCCTCGGGTGAGGCATCCAGAACTGAACGCACCCACACAGCTGATAGGTGTAGTTTGTCAAACATTCCGTTTCACAGTTGGCTTTGTTGTAGATCTTGAAGAACCGTAGATACCGTTCGTGTGCGTAGTAACATCGGCGTTCTTCCGGTGGATAAGACCGTACTCGATCGTCCGTGGCCATCACGTTGGGAGTAACGCTGACGATTAGTTCTTGATCCAGTGGGACTCGGAAGTACTGATGTGACACTATGGGGAATTCATCGGGCATATGGAGCATTACCTTGTAGCCTTGGAACGAGTCGCCACACAGATAGTCCAAGTCACTTTTGTTGACAATGAGGGTCGCTTCAAGACTGTTGCGATATCCACCGGACACTATTCTATGTGGAAACGAGTTAATCCCGGTATCGCGGAACCCTTTGTCCAGCTCCCAGTGGGAAGCCCGCACCTCAGAATTTAGGTTATATCTTGGATCCAATTCCTCTTTGCGAAGAATGTCGTTGTTTGCCAAGGAGTTAAACGTATAACAGAAGCCCTTCTCCGTTAGCGTAGTTTTGAAGTACTCTAAACAGGCAATTCCCTGACCTTTCCAACCGCACGCATTGAAAATCTCGAACGAAGGGATCGACATCCGTCTGAGATCAACAAGAACATCGTCGTAGTAGAATGGAGTTTCGTGCTTGTCGTAGATATTGTAATCGCAAAGCTGCAACAGCAACAGCAACCTCCGCACACTGAAAACAACAAATTCAGAAATTTTCAAGTATTTCACATACACACTATTGCTCACCGTTCCTCGTCAACGGATTCATTCAGCTTGTTTTTGCGAACCAGTTCGAAAGTGTGCGACATGTTCAAAACCGAGGCCTTAACCTTCGTTTCGGGACACAGCGTCACCGCCGGAAAGGGTATCGCAAAAACCGATGAAGTTTGCTGGTCGAAACTGAGAATGATGGGATCGCGTTGCCACTCTTCGTAGACGTTGTACACAAAACGGGAACAGTAGTACACGGCTACCGAGAATACAACAATCCACCATATGCTGAAACGAAAGGGTGTAATTGCCGTGTAGATATCGTTGCATGTTATGTACATAGGTCAGCCACAATTACCGTTCAATGAATAAGTTATGTGCCTTATCCAGGAAATGTTTACATCCGTGAATGGGTGTGACGTCACAAAACTCCCATGCACTACGCTTGGTATACTCGGCCACATTCTTCAGTGCATGTGATTGCAACAAGGGGAGACTTAGTTTTTCATCTTTAGAGCTTGTCTGCTTCATTGAAATCTTGTCCGACATTATCAAATTTTCGAGGATCTTTGTAGTTCACAAATACAGATACTTTTCATCAGTTATCCATGCCAAAATATTTCATTTCATGAACAGTTCCGATATGCACAAGTTAACTTCTTGAACTACCGTTGAATACTGACTAGGCCTGCGTCATTCTTGCTCATTTCCAACGTAGTTTCAGCAGCTTAATACCCGTAACAGTAAGCACTGTGATAAGGCACTGTAAATCAGGTTAAAGCTGATCAAATCTGTACATGTTCGTCAGAATATGAAGCTGTTTGAGATTGCTACACATTTTGTGTAACTTGAAGTAAATCCAGAGTTACACCAAGGTTTTTTTTATAAAACTTGTAATAGGGTGTAGTACCAAATGGGCAGGAGGACATATTTTGGGCACTTCTCGTTTATAACTTAGTCAATTTCATATTGAGGTAATTTTTATACACGGCTTAATTTCAAAACTCAGAATATGTACATTAACTTGTCGCCGTTCTTGTGGATGGGACAGATTATCCCTTCCTTCCACTCCTCCGGTAGCTGTTCGGTTTCCCAGACCTTGACTACTAACTGGGTTTTTCCGGGCCCATCTTGATGAGTTCTGCTGCGATATAGTGTTTACCAGCCGCTTTGTTGTTTTTGAGCTGGTGGAATGGCATCCTTAACTTCCCTCGGCGTGGGAGTTGATTCGTTTCTGTCCTCTGCTGCACCACCCGAGCAGAAGGGCATACCTTACAAATACCATGCGAAGAGCAACATGTGTTCTAATACCTAAAATTGTTATTGCTGCGTAATTCTACAAAATGTTATGAGAACATCATAACAACAGTTAGAGGTATTTGAGCAGAGTTTGGTATTGATGTAGTATTTGGTAGTAAGGCAGTGCAAAAAACCGAAGAACAAGATTTGCTATTACATCATGAAGTCATCGAACAAATGAAACATTTAATAACAAGAAATGTTATAAGTTTGTTATTTAATAGCTTTGGAGTAACAAATACAGCACTTAAAATTTTAGGTATGCAATCATTATTGAAATATCAAGCCTTGTTATTTTCTAGGTGTTATGAATACAAAGTTTTGGTATTCATTTTTGTTATTTTGCCTCTTATTACCACCATATGAAGGGCATATCAAGGTATGGTAGTATCTATATATATAAAAATGAGTTTGAGGCCCCTTTGAGGCAACAAAACTCACGAACGGGTGAACCGATCAGGATGACTTATGCAGGGTTTGATTTGTATTCATGGTGGCTGTGTTTATATGTACAAAAAGTTACGTTAACCAACTAGAAAAGTAAGAAAATTGATAAAGTGCTGGTTTTTCATTAGCTGGTAAGGAAATCAACACGACCGAAATATAACCAATCTAGAGTGCGGTGATGTTATGAGCTCAACAGTTGTCAAACCACCACAGCCTGGCAAGACAACGTTTGCCGGGACAGCTAGTTTAAGATAAATATCTTGATATGTTATTCACTTGTTATTTTCTTCTTTTCGGGCAACATAGCCATTTCATCCACTGCCTTGATATCCCGTGCCTACATTCTCTTCGCCATTCAGGTGCTCGTCGAAGTGCTGTTTCCACCGTTCGATCACCTCACGTTTGTCCGTCAGGAGGCTCACGTCCTTATCCCTGCAGATTTCGGCTTGCGGCACGTAGCCTTTGCGGGATGCGTTGAGTTTCTGGTGGAATTTACTTGTTTTTTTTTTTTTTGTGAACGGCACAGCAATTCCATTTCCTCGCACTCCGCTTCTGTACTGTACATTGTTAATAAGGGAGAGTTTTGGGCGCAGTTTAGCCACTACCTGTTGTTCAAGAATCGACCCTTGATCCTCAACCTGCACATTCTTTCGTCGATCGGCCTCTAACCGATTACGCGCCTCTGCATGTCGCTCATCACTATAAGAACTGTTCCCAGCTCACGTGTGTTGCCACAACTCTGGTAAGTGGTATGATTACTTCTAAACGATCGCACCATAGATCCTGTCCAACACACCTCCTGCAGCGCTACGATTCCGAACCCGCAATCCTTCAGTATATCGACGAGTATGCGAGTGCTCCCGATGAAGTTGAGAGATCTGCAGTTCCACGTACCGAGCTTCCAATCGCAAGTCCCTTTTCGTCGCTGTGGTCTTAGCCATTGGTATCGGTTCGCATTCTTCTCTTAGGGACCATTCATAAAGCACATAGACTTTCTGGGGGAGGGGGGTCTGGCCAAAGTCTACGCTCTATACCATTTTCAATTTTTTTGTATGGACGAAAGTCTACGAGGGGGGAAGGGGGGGGGGGTCTGAAATGAGCAAAATTTGGTCTACGTGGTTTATGAATAGCCCCATTATTGATTTTTCGGTGCTAGTCTTTTTTACGGCTGGCTCGCAGGGCCTGACACCAAGCCACTAACCCAAGGAGCTGGGCTTACCTTGTTTTTAATGGGCGCCCAGGAGATAATATTTTACCTGAGCTTCCACCCCCAATGTTAAACCTTTATGATAAATAAATTTAGATTACTATTTTTGAAAATCTTATATTTTTAAGAGTACTTTGGATTATGGATTATTGGCCACCCGTTAAGAGAATCTAGAACGAATTCCTTTAAAAATCCCGAGACTCCTTGAGGAGTCCCGCAAGAAATCCCTTGAAGTCTCAAAAGGATGTATGAAGGAATCCTCAAAGGAGTTCCTGGAGGAACCTTTTAGGAATCACAGAAAGGATCCTAGAGGGAGTTTCTCAAAGAACCCCAAAAAACCATTTCATATGGAGCTCCTGAAGAATCACAGAAGGAAATCTTAGAGGAATCCTAGAATAAATTTGTGGAGAAACCGCGGAATAAATTTTCGGAACAATATCAGGCAAAATGGCTGGGATAATTCTCGAAGGATTCCTGGAGGAATCTCGGAATTTATTCGAAAAGAATTGAAGAGCTCCAGAATAAGTTCTTGAATGAATCCCGCAAGAATTTTATAATGGAATTAAGGAAAGTTTTCTTGAAGGAATCCCAGAAAGAATTTCTTGCAGAAGGAACTTCTCGAGAAATTTTGGATGAATACCCTGGAAGAATCTAGGAAGGAATCTCAGAAGAAAATACTAGAGAAAGCCCCAAAGAAATTCATGAAGAGATCCCAGAAAGAACTCTTTGTAGATCTTGGATGATAATTCTAGAAGAATCCCAGACTAAACTACTGGAGGAATCTTAGATGAACTTCTGACATTTTATCAGGAAATCTTTTCGGGATACCTTCTGGAGCTTCTTCCAGGGCTCCCCCATTAACTTTTTCTACGATTCCTTTAGGAGTATCTTCCATAGTTCCGCCGTAATTCCTTTTGCGATTCTTCTGAGACTTAATACCAGGAGTTCGTCTAGAATCTCTGTAGAAAATTCATCTTCAATGTCATCCAGGATTCCTTTATGAGAAGTTCTTTCCGAGATTGCTGGAAAAATGCATTCTTTGGTTCCTTCAGGAATTTATTCCATAATTTCTTTAGGATTTTATCCCATATTTCGTCCAGATTTCCTTGTGGTATTACTGCAGGATTTTTTTCAGATTTCTTCTGCATTCTTCCAGGTGATCTATCCTCTAAGAACTTTTTATGGGGTACTTAGGATCCAGGCCTGATCCATGAACTGAGTTGAAACTCCTTAAAGGCTCAAGAACTCGTTCAATATGAACGAATGAAAGTTCATCAGGAGTGTTCGAGACGACACTTGAATCCACTGCGGACACTCGCATCCGCATTGCGAAACTATATTTGTTTGCCTGAAACGCCTCGCAAACCTCTTAGAACGCCCCTCAGACCCCCTGAATTGCCTCAGTGATCCCCTTAATCTCTCCTGAAAGCTACTGGAAACCCCCTAAAATGCCTAAAATGCTTCTGAGCCCTTAAGGTAACCCCCTGAATCCCTTGATACGCCCCTGAGACACCATGAAATCTATCTATACCCCCTTAAACGCCCCTAAGACCTGTTGATACAACCTGGTACCTCCTGGAATGCATCTGAAATCCGCTAGAACTCCCCTGGAATCCCATGAAGCTTCCGTTCCTCGCGCTCTGGTCGCCGATGCCTTAGTTACCGTCATTATTACATTCAATTAGGGGCTGTCCATAAACCACGTGGTCATTTTTTGGGACTTTTCAACCCCCCCCCGCGTGGTCATTAGTCCATACAAAATTTTTTATTTGTCCATACAAAATGGTCATTGGCCGAACCCCCCCCTTCATGACCACGTGGTTTATGGACAGCCCCTTAGGCTCAATATTGGTTCTGCGTATAGCTTACCTCTTTATATGCAAGGCAGAAAAAGGTGCATAAATTGAAAGTGCATGAAAATATTTATGCAGGTTATTAAAACCAGCGTTCAAACTAATTTAAATTGGATGAAATACTTTATGTGACTAATGATTGATTAAATTATTTTGCTTATGATTATGATTAATAATTTTTGATTTATCCTAATCATTAATCATTAATCATGATCAAATTTATGATAAATCATTACCGCTCTGCGATAAACCCATCAGAATATTTCAAAAATCTTGTTTTAATGCCACCAATATTACTAATATTAATTCAATTCCACCAGATCAAATATCCAAACTGCTCAATCCCTATGAAAGTCCCAACAGAAACCATCTCAAACTTCTATTAGTTATTTATGTAACGAGTTGCAAAAAGTAGATTTTTTAAGCACGAGTCGTACATTTATCCAACGAGGCTTGCCGAGTTGGATAAATACGAAGAGTGCTGAAAAAATCGAGTTTTGCAACGAGTTCCATACAAAGTTTTATGCAATGATTTTTTCATTATACAACTCATTTGAGTTGCATAATGTTCATAATGCAACCCAAATGAGTTGCATTATGAACATTATGCAACTATTTTTCATTATGCAACTCATTTCAGTTGCATAATGAACCAGGTCGGAAAAATTGGCCATTATGAAATCAAAATGAGTTACATAAAATAGAAATTATGATACTGAATTGCATAAAATAATAAATACCTGAAGCTTTGCAAAATAATGTAAGGAAAGAGTGAAGGTCCCCCATAAATGTGTATTGAAATTGGTAAAGAAAAGAGTAGATTATCTGCAATCAACTAGATCACAGTTTTTATTTGTACTAGAGTAACCTAATTTATCACACTGTCAAAGTTTGCCGATACTCTCTTGAATAAGAAATCATCATTGTCAGTTTCAGCAGCAACGATTCAAGTTTCTGTGGCAACACACTACTGTATAAAAACAACGTTTACTCCAATCATCCATCTATGTTCCATTTTCGTAAACTGCAAACCAAACTGTATGATTCGTTTCCAATGCAACTAACGCTTACCAAGCTTGGTGAATGCAAGCGGTGAATCGAAGCTCGAAATAACCTAATGAACCGATAACGCGCGTACAAGATGATTCATACCGAAAGTTTGAAGAAAATGTTCGTATTTATTTATCAAGAGAGTACAAAAATATTTAGGGGCCCATATAGCCGAGGCGGTAAACGCACGGGTATTCAGCATGACCATGCTGAGGGTGACGGGTTCGATTCCCGGTCGGTCCAGGATCTTTTCGTAAAGGAAATTTCCTTGACTTCCTTGGGCATAGAGTATATTCGTGCCTGCCACACGATATACGCATGCAAAATGGTCATTGGCAGAGGAAGCTCTCAGTTAATAACTGTGGAAGTGCTCATAGAACACTAAGCTGAGAAGCAGGCTTTGTCTCATTGAGGACGTTACGCCAAGAAGAGAAGAGAGAGAGTACAAAAATATTCTGGACATTGCAAAAACTGTTCCTTATAGATTATGAATGTTTTTTTTTCCCTCATATTCGAATTTGTTCCAACGATAAATGATGTGATCGGTTGTTTGAATCCGTACGGACCGAAACTATGTAGATGTGACGTGAATGATTGCAATTTTGCTCCATAAGCAGATGATTATCCAAGTAACTGAAACTTCGAAAAAGATGGTACTTTATAAGCTAATACGCAACAAGTTTAACTCTATCAAAACTGTGTCTCTGAAGCCTTTCAAGCAGCTCCATTTTTAAGTAATTCCGAAATTCAGCTTCTGAAGTAACTTTTTAAAAATATGCAAATAAAAATGAGAAAAAAAAATCCGATCGTTTAGTATAAATGTGTGGCTCCTTGGTCGGGCGGCTAGTATCACCAAGCATTCAGTCGCATCGTGCTGAGGAGCGTGCGCTCGATTCCCGCCGCAGCTGTCAGGAAAAGTTTTCGGCTGTGCCATGGGGCGTTGCATGCTAGTCAGCTGTCTAGTGTCATGGTTTCTTCAAAGCGCAAATAGCTCACTGTCCACACGTGGCCGTGTATTCAGCCAGTACTGCAGTCGTTTATAGATTATTCTATTTTATGCCAAAAGCATCATCCCTTTGAGTAATAAAGTTTACCTACGACTCAAGATTTTGAAACACGTTCAGTCAACTTGATCCAGAAGTATTTGACTATTATTGATTTTACTGTATTTCCTTGGTCCTACTTTCTCAAGTTATTTCCTACGTAACGACATATAGACACGAACTGGTGTGGCTCTGCTGAAATCCTTGCGAAAATATGATATGATAGGCTGAAGCCCATCCTAAAACAAGCAAAGAATCAACCACGTGGTTTGTTCGGGTGGTATGCGCCTGCTTCAAACCTGGCAATGTGAAAGAATGTGTGCCGACTGGGCTGGCTGGGGTGACATGACATCAGTTAGTTTGTTATTATTATTTTGTTCTTTCGTCGGGGAGCTTTAGTCGATACAGCGAAGCAATGTTTATTCACTTCTTTCAAGGATATGGGAAGCGCTGATTTGTCGTGGATGAGTAATGACGCCAAACTAATGTGCGACGTAGAAATATGTAGCAGCGATACAGGACGGCGACCTTGAAAGTTGAAACTAATTAGAGTTACCAGTGCCATTTTTTTTTGCTATTTGATGCGTTGCACGGTGTCAAAATTTCGATTATTATCGGACTTTTATGTACCTCGGATTTTTCTTCATAGAATATCAGGATTTCGACTAAATAATTGAAAGTTTGATAATATTCCATCGGGGAAATTTTGATTATGCTAAGTTTTTGGCTATTTTCCATACTAAAATTCAATAAATACTGTTTTATGCTACGTATGCACCTTAAACGGAATCGCTCAAGTAATTTTCATTCGGTGCATTCTTTTTCCTTGACCGAAATGGTTTAGAAATTTATCACAGCATGCTCCCTTTGATTTGATGTTTTGTCTCAGCCCCGTACTGGGGTCAAGAAAAATAAAATTCTTGCTCATTTCTTGAGCGATTCCTTGCCTGAATTTCCCCCACTTCAAGATAGGCCAAGCAATTTCTTGCGATCTGCGTACTACTCATTAGCCTTAAATACATCCCATACAAAATGTATGGAAAATTTTTCGCCAATGAAATATTTTCTAGTCTCCCGATTATGAAAATATAGCGCAAATACTAGTCATTTTCGAAGAAAAAACCAAATTAATCCACCTAGAGGTGATAGTGCCTTTCTCGTCGTATATGTTCTCGCGATCTTTCCGTCGACGTAAGTCAAAGTGTTACTGAATCCTGATATTTTTCAAGAAAAGCAAGCATTTTATCAAAGCCATCATTGAATTGACTTAAAACTTATTGATGGCACATACTCTGACGTTGTGTTCAGCGTAAAAGCAGAGCTGGATAATACCAGATTTCTCAGTTGACTGCTTGAGTACCTTCACTAACATTGGGAGCTGATCAATATCAAGACGATACTAACAAGCTAAGATATAACTTTTTACACATTCACAGATCACTTTGCGGTCTTCGATAAAGTTTTTTCTGCACATTCTAGGTTATATTTTATTGACCGTTAAAAACAAGAGCGTAGTGAGTATAGTGAGACGTCTGTTTGTATGTGGGTTTAATATGTCCAGATTTTGTTCTCTTACACATATTTATCGCTTGCATTGATTTTATTTACTTTCGTAGTTCCGGCGAAGCATCAAACGCTGGTTGTGCAACCCTACCAGTAATCTCTAATGTGGTATGAGCCTATTTTCTAGTTAACCGTTCATCAGGTTATTAAAAAAGCCGTGATGTGATGTGTCGCATGGTACATTTGGTTACTTTCCGGAACAGGTTCCGGAGCACCACCGGGTCTCCCAAATATAGTCTGAGGCAATATCATTGCTAACGTACATCAGGTTACCTAAAAAAACCACAATTTGATTTATCTTATGCATGGGTACAAATCACTTATACATTTGACCACTTCCAGAGGGACACCCAGAACTAGTTTCGGGACACTACCGGTTGTCTAAAATATGGTCTGAGGCTATGTTCTTACGAATCGATCATCGTGTTATCAAAAAAGGGTCTCCAATTGGCCTAGTGGTTAAGGCTATGAATCGCCAATCCGGAAATGGCGGGTTTGATTCAGTGTTGGTAAAATCACACTCAAAGCAGACTCATGAACCACTCCTGCGTGAGCAAACTCGCGCGCGATTCTGAATCATTTTCTCACGCGCGAGATTTTCATGCAAAATCTCGCTCTCACGAGTCAAGCGCCAAAATCTCGTTCGCTTGTAAAACGAACCCAAATCAATTTGAACGACATTAAATGTTATTGTATGCTAGATTTGCTTTTGTTCTATCATATAATCCTGAAAACTTTGATGTAAATAATAAGAACACCAAGAAATGATGCAATGAGTGAAATCGCGAGTCAATTCATGCATGATTTTTTCGGCGGTGAGTTTGGCGAGTCAAGAATCGCGCGTGAAGCAAATCAACCATGAGATTTGAGAATTTGTGTTTTTACCAACACTGGTTTGATTCCCGTTCCGGTCGGGAATATTTTCTCGACTTCCTGAGCATAGTGTATCATTGAACCTGCCTCACAATATACAAATTCATGCAATGGCGGGCAAAGAAAACCCTTCAATTATTAACTGTGGAAGTGCTCTAAAGAACACTAAGTAGAATAGAGGCAGGCCAAGTTCCAATGCGAACGTCGAGCTATAAAGAAGAAGAAGAAGTTATCAAAAAAGCTGCTATTTGATGTACTGTCAAACCCCGCGTATTCATCACTCTTTAATAAGACACTTTTTAACTTGAACCCCGCTCATTCGAAATTTGTTGAATTAAAAAAATGATCAAATGTCACAGTGTAATACACTGTAAATACGAATGATACGATATTGTGATGTTACTTACACCCGCAGCGGCTCCTCGTGCAGCTGCTACTTCCGAAAGTTCTAATTTGGTGCATTCCGACACCTGATCCGTTTGGTGATCAACCGCAGTGAACCTCTGAAGTCAACAATCGTAAAATGTACAAGCTATCAATTCGTACCACCACAATATCTGTAAGATTTGTGTTCAAAAACAAATCATACAATCTAAACAAAACTAAAATAGAGTTAGTTTATCGAATTGAAAGTTTACGCAGGTAATTTGACAGCAATCATTGTCGAATTAGCGTGGTTTTATGGTACGACACGCATGGATTTGATTCAATTTCACATTTACAACTTTCGGTTCACATTTTACCACTTACCAATTGTCCCTGATGTGGTCTTAGACTAGTTTCATGCAAATTATTAATCAATTCTCCTAAAAAGTCGCAAATTGATGTAAGGCATGTATGGGTTTGGTTCATTCGTGCATTTCGCCAGTTCCGGCGAGGCACTCGAATCTGGTTCTGGAACACTACTGACCTGAGACCAAGCCTGAGGCTATTTTCTTGCTGACCGTTCTTCGCGTTATCGAAGAAGCCGTTATTTAGTGTGCTACGTGTATGCGTTTGGTTTTTTTTTTTTTCTACATTTGACCACTTCCGTCGGGGCACCTTGAACCGGTTTCGGCACACTATTGGTTTTCCAAAGTATGGTCTATGATTTTTTTTCTTGGTAACCGTTCATCAGCTTACCTAAAAAGTCATCAAATGTGTCGAATTTATGGGTTTGGTTCTCCTTTACATTTGACCACTTTCGATGGGGCAACCGTAATCGGTTGCGGAACACTACCGGTTGTCCCCAATATGGCCGGAAACTTTTTTTTTGTCAAATCAAGATGCCTTAAAATCCGCGATTTGATGTGTCGCTTGCATGGATTTGGTTCCCTTTTATATTTAGCCGGTTCTGGATCACAACCGATTCAGATATGTTCTAAAAATATTTTCCTGCTTACTGTTCATCAGGATATCAAAAAAGCCACGATTTGATATGTCCCTTGCATGGGTTTAATTAACTTTTATACTTTGCCACCTCCGGCGGAACATCTGGAACCGGTTCCGATATGGTCTGAGAATGCTTTCCTGCTTACTGTTCATCAGGTTATCGAAAAAGCTGTGGTTTAATATGTCACATGCATGGTTTTATTTCAATTTTATATTTGGCCACTTCCGACGGGACACCCGGAACCGGTTCCGGGACACAACCGGTTCAGATATGGTCTGAGAATATTATCCTGCTTACTGTTCATCAGGATATCAAAAAAGCCACTATTTGATATGTCGCATGCATGGGTTTGGTTATCTTTAATACTTGGTCACTTCTGGCGGGACATTTGCAACCGGTTCCGGAACACTACCGGTTCCGATATGGTCTGAGAATGTTTTCCTGCTTACTGTTCACCACGTTATCGAAAAAGCCGCGGTTTGATATGTCGCATGCATGGGTTTAGTTCACTTTTATGTTTGGTCACTTCCGGCGGGACACCCGGAACCGGTTCCGGGACACTACCGGTTCAGATATGGTCTGAGACTATTTTTCTGCTTACTATTCATCAAGTTATCGAAAATGCCGTAGTTTGATGTGCCGCATGGATGGGTTTGTAGCGTTTTCATATCTGGCCCCTTCCTGGGGTACCGGTCCGGAACACCTAAATGGCCATAACTTCGGAACGGCTGGACCGATCTGAACCATTTTCAATAGGAAACAATGGGACCAGATTCCGCGTCGAATGAACCGTCGGTCAAAAAAAATCGGTTGAGGTTTACTGCCAAAAAGTGATGTGAGTTTTTTTGTACACACACATACACACACACACACACATACACACACACAGACATCACCTCAATTCGTCGAGCTGAGTCGATTGGTATATAAGACTTGACCCCTCCGGAGGCTCTATCAAATTTTCGTTTTTGGAGTGAACATATAGCCTTTCGGTACACCTTGGTGTACGAGAAAGGCAAAAACGAGGTAGGCTCAGTGTACCAGTTATGGCTATAGTACCTCAAATTCCCATGGTTGATTTTCAACCTTTAACGATGCAAATCATCATGGAAAATATAAGAATAATAGATCACATTCATAAAAGATGATTGCACTCATTCAAATTTCACAGTTTGCTCAAATATGATAGAAATAAATCATTTTCCTTAAAATTTCGGCTACCTTGCACCCTATTTCGCCATAGTGTACCAGTTATGTCAAATCCCATAAGGAATGCTTGTAAATATGTAGTGCGAAGTGAAACCGAAATTAAAAAGTATGTCCATAAGTGGTACAGGGTTCCAATCATTGGCACACGCCGTTATAAATAGTAAAAGTGGGTTTGGCTCAGATTTTATATTTTTCCTGTAAAGTATGAAAACTAATCTATCATTTGACATATCGACGACATTCGTCGGTCTTCTTTTTATTTTTGTAGAAGTAGTTTTTCTTGGGTAGTGCGATAACTGGTACAGGCACCCTACTTGAAAGTTTGATAATAGTCGAGATTTTGACACCGTGCGTTGTTAATGCGTAGCAAAACATTACTCATTTAGTAAGACACCCTATCTAAAGCGACTGATTCTAAACTTAGATCTTTCATTTTGGCAGTTGTTAACTGAGAGCTATCTTTGTGGTTTAACCAGGTTTAACCAATTTATTATTTGCATATCGTGTGACAGATATGAAAATGCACATTTATTTTTGAAATATTTGAACAGAAAAATTTAAGAAATAGTTGTTGGGTATAGGGTCCCTCAGAATGAGCACGGTAGAGTAATGCGGGGCAAAAGTTCGCACCTAACAGACTTCACAAAATAAATATTGAACGAAAAGAAAATAATATCGTTTTTCTTCGTTAAACGGGTTCCTATCATGTTGCCTTCAAAACGTAGTACTAGATTTTTTCGCGTTCCTTTTGTAGTTTTAGTAATACAATTTTTAAAACAAGTACTCCAATGCGAACTTTTGCCCCATAGTGGGGGCAAAAGTTCGCATTATGCGGGGCAAAAGTTCGCACCTTGTACAGGGTAGTTTATTGGTGTGATGTTCATTTATTTAATGTTAATTCATGTTCATCTTTTCACTCTAGCCATGAAATCTGCTTCTTTCTGTTCTTAGAATTACGACCCAACTGGAATACGACCTGGTGTTCAGCTTTTGTATAGAGTGTGTTTTATGAATACTTCCACAACTATTAACTAAGAGCTGTCCTTTGCAGCATTACTGAAGTTGTCAAAATACATTGTGGGGTAATCATAGAGATACGTGTTGCACAAAATGGATGAAAAAAAAATCAAATATGCAGTAAAACTGTTGAACGGGACTGTTATCGAATCTTATCCCCGTCAGTATGGTGATGGATTATAACTGTGAATATACAAACTAAGCTATAAAAGACCCCGGTAAAATAGATGAACATAAGACCTTCAGAAACATACGAAAAGACACGGTGAGGATGACGAAGAAAATGTTTTAAATTTATTTTGTTGGTCATTTTACATACATTGATGTAAATGCGTGAACATAATGTTTGCTTTACAATCAATCTTCTTACAAAACTAAGTTCAGACCCTCTGTCGCAACGATTTCATGGTGCATACTACTCATATTATGCATATATAGTAGTTTCTATACGAAATTATCATTGCTTCAAAGATTCTGTAATTATATTGATGTACTAGACTCAGAAATCTAGTGCGAACTTTTGCCCCACAGCTACTGCGAACTTTTGCCCCACTGTCGAGGTTTTAACAATGTCCCTTTCTGCAAGAAGCACTAGTAGTTTAATGTTTATTCGAGTGCACCTCGCGAACTACTATGGAATAACGATTCTCCGACATAAAGAGGTCATGAGATTCTTCTTCTTTCTGTTACTACAAATTCTTAATCCAAAAGGTCCAAAAATTCTATCAAAACCCCTAGAAACACATTTTTTCGCATAACTCTGCCAAACCATAACGAAATCGTTCCAAATTTTATTGACGAGTAGCTGGCCTGATTATGTGTCGAACCTATACAGATTTGTTTGGGTTCTTAACTCGTGCTCAGAAAAATACCCACTGCGAACTTTTGCCCCGTGCGAACTTTTGCCCCGCATTACTCTATATTAGTTTCGGTTAGCAATCTCTTATACATGGTTACTCTATTGTATTAATGTGATAGCAGAGCAGGTATTAGGGTAAAAGCTCCCTTAGTGGATTTTTCGTTTTAAGGTAGAACAAAAAGCTACCGCAACTGTCAGACAACTGATTTTCTCTGAGGCATCATTGATTAGTCCAAGCGACGCCTTGGATACGATGCCGATGATTATTGTTTGTTGTTGGTTTTCAGTTGTTTTCAGTGCAATAGGGCACTGCATTGTTTTGATTTTGTATGGGATTTTGACGTTTCTTGGCCTTGTTGTTTACAAAATTTCAGTAAGAGTAAAAGAGAAGGAGATAATTTCATGCAGTGCCCTATAGTCCACTGCACGAATATGTTCTGGCCTGCTTACTCTCACAGAAAATTTGACGTTCGAGAGGTGCCGAATTCCTTTCATTCATTGGTGAAATCCTCGATGCATCAATCGCGACGCCTCGCTCGGTCAGCAGATAGCCTAGGTATTTGACCTGCTTTCTGCAGAATCGCGACTTTTCGAGGGAAATTGTCAGGTTCGCATTCCTCAACCTCTCCGCTACAATTCTGAGCAACCGCAGATGCTCTTTCAGAGTCCTTGACGCTATCACAATGTCATCCAGGTAGACAAACACGGAGGGCATCAGGTCAAACCCGATGACCTTGTCCATCAACCTGCACATTGTGAAAGGTGCATTATTTACCCCAAACGGCAAAACTTTAAACCTAAACAGTCCCTTAGACGTCCGAAAGGCCGTGTAGTTCCTGCATTCTTCCTTGAGGGGGATTTGGAAGTACGCGTCCTTCAAATCGATGATGGAAAAGAATTTCGCGTTCTCCAACCGCTGAAAGATCTCCAGCATATTCCTTATGGGATAGCTGTCCTTCACCGTCATGCTGTTGAGTCTCCGCGAATCCAAGCAAACCCTTATTTTGCCATTCGACTTCCTTACCGGCACTAAAGGATTCGTCCACTCGCTGTAGCACTCCTCTATAACGTCCATATCTTTGAAGCGTTGAATTTCTGCGTCGATCTCTTTCTGTATCGCCGGCGCCGATCGGTACATCACTTGATTTTTCGGCTTGGCACCTTCCTTGAGTACGATCTCGTGCTCGATCAGGTGCGTCCGTCCTAAGTTGTTGCTGCAAGTGAACTCGAATTCCTTGATAACCTTCACCAACTCATGGCGTTCCTTGTTTGTCAGCTCGTGTTCCACCTCTAACGTCTCTTCCTTTGGCTCTTGTGGTTCCTCTGGAATGTCGAAGGTTGGAACGTCCAGGGTCGTGTCGCTTCCAGTTGACTGGATTCTTGGGAGTTCTCCCACCGGCTCTAACGTGAACGCAATTGTCTCCTCCGTTCCTCCGAAACTTCCCACTGGTTCCGGCCCGTTACCGAGATCTGCCATTGGAGAGATTCCGAAACTTCGCCAGAAGTTGCAACCAAGTATCGGCTTTGATATTTGAGGCACAACTACAGTCGGTACTACCCTTGTCATGTTCTTGTACGTGTACGGAACGTTCAGATACCCGAGACACTGGTATTCTGTGTTATCGGCGGTACACACCCTGAGTCTTGTCGGCTGTAGTTTCAAGCCGTATTTTTCCGAAAGTTCCAGTGAGTTAACTACACTGATTCCCGCCCCGGAGTCAAGTAACCCTACGATTTCGGTTTCGAAAGCTCGCACGCGCAAATATGGACATTTCCTGGTATGAATTTTTATGGTATGGATTCGGTCTATTGGGTCAAAGTGACCATTTTCAACAGGAACCTTAATTTCCACTGGAATGTGCGGGCCCCCTGACGTACATCCCTTTATTGGTTTCCCTGGTTCGATGGGGTCCATCTGCGGCTTGACTCTGCACATCGTAGGCACGAACGGATTGTACGGCCCAATTCCCCGCATCCATAGCAAAATATTGCACGTGGTTCCTTGCAGTCTCGCCAGTTGTGGCCTACTTTCCTGCAATTCCAACATGTGTTGGCGGCCGGTTGGACCGACTGCTGTTGGTTCGTTCTACTAGAGTTCCCCGCCATTACCGTTGAACCTAGTCTCTACCGCATCTACGTCCTCTCGATCGTCGCTTTCTTCCTGTGACGAAGTGCATTCGACATGGTGGACATTCCGTTGGTTCCTCGGTTCGGAGTGCCTTGCTTCAGACTGAGTATGGAAAATACTGTCTGCAGCGTCGATCCTGTGATTGAGTTGTATCAGGTGTTCCAAGTCCCGAACCCTAATAATGGAGATTTTCGAACGATAGTGTGGGCGCATGTTGTCCCACACAACTTCGAACTTCCGCCGTTTCGACAATGGTTTTGAGAGCATCTTGTTCAGACGTTCGATCTCCGAAACGAACGCGCTGAAAGACTCGCCTCTAACCTGCTTCCGTTCGTGAATCCTTTGTCGAATCCCTTGGTCTTGGTTCGGGTTCCCAAACCGGAACCTAATCTTCTCCTCAAAATCTTCCCAATCCATAAAATCGTCCACGTACGTGAAGAACCAGTCCGACGCTTGGCCTTCTAGGACTAAGTGAATATCTCGCAGCAAATCCTGTTGAGATACTCCCTCTCGTACGGCAATCTTCTTCAATTTGTATAGGAAGTTCTCCACTGACACCGTCCTGTTGTCTCCAGAAAAGGAGAGCTTCCAGTGCTCGATCCGTCGAATCTGTCGGCCGTTCCTATTCTGGTACCTGTCCGATGTATATGAACTCCTTGTGCTGAACCGGTCATTACTGGGCGTCCTAGTGCGCCTGCGTTCATCTGCCCTTCGCATACTGTGGTTGTTGTGCTGTCTCGCTCGCTGTTGGAGGTCCTGCGGTCTATTCCGGTTTCTGTCTGGATGTTGCCGATTCACTTGTCGTACCTCGTCCATCTCGCTGTCGGATTTGTCGATTCTGTCCTCTCGTGCCTCCATAGATTTGCACTGTTGCCTCTCGTTTGTTTTACGACTGCTCATGTAGCGTTTCCTGTCGTTTTGTTCTACCTTTTCCGATTCACTGACGTCGCTATCAGTCTCCTCGCAATCTTCGATTCGGCTGATTTGGCTAACTGTCTTGGTATGCAGATTCTGCGATTCCTGCTGGCGTTCTTGACCACCCCGTGTTCGCAACTGGAGAATGGCGTTTTGGAGCTCACGAACCTTCTGTTGCAACTCATCGTATGTTGGCTGAGAATCTTTTGAGCTCTTCGGATACGTTTCGGAATCTGACCGCAACGACAAGTTCTTCGAATATGCACCCAACTTCTTCCCTTTTTGGTAGTCGGCGTCTTGCGGAACCACGGCACCTGTCATACACTCCTCGTCTTCTGGCAATCTGTCTGTACTGGTCCGGAGCGTTTCAGAAATCGACCTAAGAAGATCCTTTCTGATATGTTCAACTTCTTTGTCCGTGGTTTCTCCCCTTCGAACTCGCAAGTAGTAATGCCTCAATCGCGAAACTAGCCTAGGATCTCCCTCTTTGCCTTGCCATGCTTGCTGAATTAAGAGAACCCTGTTCGAGATTATGTCCACCTCTTGTTCAAATTTATAAGGGGACCTATAATCCCTTCCCTCCTTTTGATCCGTTTGGAATAAGTTACGCAACAACCGTAGTTTGGATTGAATATCCTTCTCCGTTTCATCCTTGTAGTTTCGCAAAATCAGCTCATAGTTAATTTCCTCATTGGTTAAGTAATCAGCGTGTGGAAACAACATTTTGAAAAATAATAGAAATGTGTGCAGGTCGATAAATTTACAAAAATACTAACAAGTTCACTTATGTATATTATAATAAATTAAGGTTTATTACAGCACAAATACACAAATAATTACAAATATCCTCACACAACAGAAAAAACGTAATAAAGATATATATTATAATATAAATGAAAAATAACAACTTTGTGTGTGAAGCGAGTAGTAATAAGGAGTTTATGTATAAATATAAGGAAAATACCGCATACGATTTTTAATAAAAAGTTTTTAATGTGTTTTATTATATTTACTATGTATTCTTGCAAAAAAATGAAAGAAATTTAAAAATGTGCAATATTTCAGTAAGCGCCAAAAAATTCGAAAAAATGTGTCTGCCTTCTAAACGTTGGGCGCCAAAATGTAACACGCAAATTGCGGCTAAGAGTTTTCCCGTCTTCTGCTTCGTTCCCTGGCTCCGAAAACAGACGGCTTAAGCGCCACCTCCGAAGAGGACCGTCTGTCGAGTTATGTTTGCCCGGCAAGAAACCCAACCTCAGGGCGTGTTTGTTTTATAAGAGACCAAATAGCGATTTAGGGACGATACAGAAAACTCAAAAGTACGGTTAATCGAGATATCTCACTTATAGAGGTCGCATTAAGCGATTCTCAAAATATGGTTGATGCTAACCGTCGTTCTACCAACTCACAAAGACACCACTCACGAGTATCATCATTGGAAGAACTCACCAATTCAAATTTCCCTGTTAGCTTCGGACACGTGAGTGGAGAGACTGATTTCCCAGGCAGTCTACCCTGGCGTACAAAAATAACTAAAAACAGGTAGAACGACGCGAACGTGAGAAATCTCGAAGACCAAAAAAACTGTTACATGGAAAGCACTAACATTTCACAAAAATACAGCATGTTTGAAGGTAACGAAAACTAACGAAACATTTATTTAATTTGATAACCTAGGTTTTATTAACGCATGTTCCTTTCCATGCTACTTATTGTTTCTTCCTTCCTAGCTTTCCCTACGTGTGTGCGGTTTTAATTTGTTGCTAATCTAATTTAGTTCTGTCGTCATTTATCGAACAAGAATCTTCTCCGAGCTCGGTTAGTTGTGTGGAGTATTCTAACACATGCGCATGGTTAATTGGTTTTTGTCTACTCACGGTACCCTTTTAGCTGCTGATGAATGCCGCCGGCAAAGAAGAAGCGACGGCGTGGCGGTCGACGGACGGCTTGGCAAAGCAGAATGCTATTCTTAGCGCATCCTCGCTGGTAGTACTGCGACGATTGCACCAAATGCGTGCGATGCGCGGCGGTTCGGAAAGTGCGCCTTTCTCGCTGCCGGTCGCTAAACGGACCGGATCGCCGGCGCAGTTGCTTCTCGGTGTCGATGACGATGGGGGTCGTCGATAGCTTCGTCGGTATGGTTGCTACCACATGAACGCCGACGAAAAAACGTGGTTTCGGCCGCTCTGTCGGAACGGTTGTTCCCTTCCGGCTTTCCCCTCAAACCGGGACTTTTGAACGCTGAAGCGTGGGGTCGAGAGCGCGTTTGGCGAAAAAGGGGCGGTGTGCCGAGCTTTCGGCCGTGGATCAAATCCTGAATAAAAAGCCGTCGAACGGCTGTTCGACTGGTTTAACAGAAATTCTCCACACAGCAAATTTTACAATTACCTTTTTTTCTATTCACACACACGCACACACGAACTATCTTGACCGCACGTAACCTTTTGCTTAGGTCAATGAACTAACTTGCTATCTAACGGAAAGGAACGAAAAGTAACATTAATTCAATCTAACAGACTTCTCACATTTGAACTATTACCAAATTAAACACACCGCGACACTAAACTTAGAACACGCACTCTCGCCTCTTCCACGGTCCAGGTCAAAATGGACGAGTAGGAGTTCTGTAGGTCCTCAGATAAGGTCGGATCCCAAGACTTCGTGGCCGGAAATACGTAAAATTACCGAAGTAATTTTACGATCTTTTCAAACGACAATTCTCATCAACCATGAATGAGAACCGAATAAATTGCTATCTCTTTCACTTTCATACTCATCTGAATGATCTGTATCGCTCTATCTATTTTTAAATACCCGATCCAATTTTATCGAGAGAGTTCGGGCTTGAACATTGGACCTCGAGATTGTTCGGGTTTCGTGGAGTAGTGGATAGAACGGCAGGAATTTCATTTACATGTATTAGACTTGTGAAGGCGACTTGCATGCAAGTTGTATGCGGTTTTGAAGTGCATGTCATTTCGAATGGTGACATTGAATATCGCAAAACATTTATAGTGAACTTTAGAATTTAGTACATTTGACAATGAAAACAATAAATTGAATTGAAAAATAAATTAACACGAATAATTAATTAACATTGAAGAACATAAAAATACATAATTTTCTATTATATATTGCATAAATCGTAAAATAATATTTACACGAAAGTGACCATGCTACAAGTCTATTTAGCATCTATTGCATAAGAGTGCTCACGAAGAAAAATTATTTATCCACTTCAAAAAAAGTTTTGAAAAATGTTAGTTTTTCATGACCGTCTTTAAGCATACGGGGCAGAATGGACACCCCCATGGGGCAATATGGACACCATGAGACTTTTACGAATTTCGTACATTATTTACACCAATAAAGTCATTTCATTACAAAACAACTATTGTGGATGAATAATACGCCGAAGTAGTTCATTTTTGTTCAGTTAATTTAAATTCAGGCTGTTTTGGATAAAGCTTCGTTTTTGTCGGCATGTACAGCTGTGCCTTGAACAACTATTTTCCACTGCTGTCGTTTTTTGACCAATTTGTTTCACCCTATGTCTACTATAGTGAACATTTAATCGAAAATATACTGAAATCGAAGAATTTGGTTGGTTTGTGATTTAGGTTATATTTTTCCCTTGCCGCTTCTTTCAAAAAGGTGAGTGTCCATTTTGCCCCGGCAGCAGAAGATATTTCCAAACTTGATTTTTGATATAATAAAGAAGAAAATATAAACATGTTAAGCATGTAGATACAGCAAAACTACTTGCATGTGTTCTAGAAATATCAGGTTTTAATCGACCTGCAATAAATTAATCACTAAATCTTATTTTAGATGGTGTGAAAATTATAATTTCCATGCACAAAAAACGGAGGACGCAACTTTTTCGTGTAAAATCAAGTATAATTTTAATTTCGAATGTTTCTTTCCTGAAACTACGTTTTAGACAAATGGACTATATTCTCTATTAATTAAAACTTCAAAAAATTTCGCATATTTCAAAATATTGAGGGTGTCCATTCTGCCCCGGGTGTCCATATTGCCCCGCCTACCCCTACATAGTACCATTGACCACGATGACAAATGGCACTATGTTTGCGCACTACGACGCGCGGCGGTATACGCCACATCGGGCGGGCTTCGAACAAGCCTGAGAAGTGTGTCACTTTTCATTATCTTACGACAAGCACACACAAAGCCCTCGACTATGAAGCATAATATTCGACTTTTTTACCAACATATATCACTTTTGCATATCTGCCTGTGCGTCGCCGCGCCACCACCCTCCTCCTACATGTAATGTATGCGATTCCTTCAGTGCACTGCATTCATTCCATCTGGAATGATTTTCCGAAATTTCCGAAAGCAACGACACATCGCAATTAACACATCGCCTGGTAAATTACGTGAGTAAACAGTTTTTAGTCGGGCCGTTAACCGTTGCTCTGAGGCGTGCGGCCCTTGGCAAAAGTATGAACTCTACGGTGGCGGCGTAAAAAGCACTATAGCACTGTTCGACAAAGAAGTTAAAAGGGAAATTCGTACCAGCAAATAGTTTCACTTTCATAGCATTTCTATCGGTTTCGGTTTTGGTGTTCCGATTCGATGCCAAGTGAAGAAATGTTTGGTTTTCCTCGAACCGGGTGACAAAACATACTTAACGCTGTTTTACTCCCATAGTTGCATTATTTTATCTGTTTGACACTGCACAAGGTTGTGCAATCACCGAAGCATAACACTACCGCTGTTTTTCTCTCAACTGGCTTTGGTGACATGCGGTCGGTAGATTTAATGAAGTTGCGGTGAGGATCAGCCCTTTATCAACGGACTCATATGCCTACCATAGTTGGATGTAGGTATGATCGAAGAGTTAGCGATTATGCGGTTGTGCATCGTGTCGTTACCAGTCGGAAGTGATTTACTACTGTATAGTAGTAATTTGATGTTAGAAGTAAGATAAATTGGTCTATAACTGGTGATTTGTGGTGTAACAATGGAATGTGGAGGACACGATAACTGATTTGAGTATGTTAGTAGGGCAATACTTACTACTTACAACTTCAGGACTGAAAGTACCCATGACGGTGCAGAGGACCACATTGAAAGATCATCATCCTGGGCGATTGTCCGCCATCGCCTTGACCTGTGGCCAGGTCAAATTTCTATCGACTTGCTTGATTTCGTTGTTATTGAGGCTGCGCTGCCATGAGCCTCTGGGTCTGCCTCTATTGCTATATCTTGCTGGGTTAGAATCTAACGCTTGCTAGCAGATTTCGTTTCCACCCTCGCGGAAAGTGTGGTCGATCCACCTCCACTTTCGCTCCCGAATTTCTGTCGCTATCGGCTTTTGATGACATCGACGATGGAGCTCCACGTTGAAGATCCAATTGTGAAGCTACCGTGCGCGAATTATATACCGCAAGCATCTATTGATGAAGAACTGCAGCCGTTGAGTGTTCTCCACTGATACACACCAAGTTTCACTGGCGTACAGCAGCATAGATTTCACGTTCGACTCGATATTTCGGATTTTGGTGCGTCGACTAAACTAATTGTTTTTCCATACATTTCTTAAAATCGCAAGGGCAGCTTCGCCTTCTTGATCCGTGCCCCCACCAATTCGGCTACCAAGATATTGGAAGCTTTCCACGTTTGCCACTGCTTGCCCAGCTACCGTAAAACTGGAAAGATTGGCCGTGTGGACATCCAACGATTTGGTCTTGTTGACGTTGAAGGTAAGATCTCTCTTCGAGAAGCGATTGGCAACATCATTGAGCTAACACTGCATGTAAGAGTGCCGTTGAACTAGGAGAACAACGTGATCAGCCAGTTCGAAGACATTTAGGTGCTCCATGGTAATGAGGTGCCACAGCAACACCGTTATGCACGAAAATGCCCCGTACTGTGCTTGAATGAGGCCGATGATTTTCTCAGGGACACCCTTGCCTGAGGGTTCCCAACATAATTTCATGGTTGAGGCGGCCGAAAGCTTTCCCGTAAACAATGTACACCTGGTAGAAAGACTCTTGGAAATCATTGATTTGCTCCAAAATGATACGTAGCGTGGCAATATGGTCCACAAAGAATCTCCCGGCACGGAATCTTGCTTACTGCCGTCAAAGAGCTGAAGAATCTTCTCCGGTATCCGGTTAAGGATAACTTTGCAGAGAACTTTAAGAACGATATACAGTAACATGATGCCCCGCCAATTATCGCATACAGTCAGGTCACCCTTTTTGGGCACCTTTACTAATACGCCTTGCATCCAATTCTGTCAAGGTAAAACAAGCGCTGGTTACTCAACGTTTCCGAATTTCAGAGCCCTTTGTATTGGCCCCATGGAAATGATTTCAATATTGCGCCATATTAAGAATTATCCGGGGAAACTATTTTGTTTTTGTGATTATAGGCATTCTTGCTCGAGTTCCTCCGAGAATTATTTTAAATTTATTTCTTCTCATGTGCTACATTAGAGTTTTCTCTATGATTCTCTTCAAGTACACCTCCAGAAATTCATTCCTCCTTCTTTCAGATTTTTTTCCAATTTTTCCAGATTTTGTATCGAATGAAGATTCTTGCATGATATTCTAGAATGATTATAGCAAGAATTTCTCCAAAGATTCCTTTAGGTATCCCTTTGGAATGCATTCCTGTTTATGCATTTCTTTAAAATTTCTTCAGCAACTTTTCTTGGGTCATGTTCAGAAGTTTCTCAAGAAATTTCTCGAAAGATTTAACTTGAACTAAACCCACGAGAAACTTCAGAAATTCTTTTTGGGATTCCTTCATGGATTCTTTTTGAAATTCCTTCAAGGGTTGCTATCGAAAGTCGTGCATGTATTCCTTGAATGTATTTCTTCAAACATTTCTGAAGAAATTTTTCCAGGAATATGATTACAATTCATTCCAGGAGTTTCTTTGGAATCTGAAATTCCTCTATGGGTTCCTCCAGGTATTCCTTTCCCTATACCCAATCCCGCCTTTAGACGGGGTATAGTTTGAGCATTTTTGTAATTTTTGTTTCGTGGAAAATCTTTTTTTTTATATTTTTGGCTGATATTTAGGATTTTTCTGTATATCTCAAAATGGTTTTTGGTGTATTTTAAAGTGTATTTACATTTTCTTTAAATCATTGAAAAATTTATGTTTTAGTCACCTTTTAGAAGTTGTGAATATCGCGTAACTCACTGGATCAATCGGTTCCCCGCCATCTTAGCAAACTGCAGTAGAATCACTTGGCATAATCCTCAAGCACACGATGAATACGACTTGCTCCGCCAAAGCCCCTCTCCTCAATGAGGCAGCTTCACACTGACTGCGTCGTCATGGTGCTGGCTGTCACTGATGCTTGCTAGGGGACGGACAGGCAAGGGGAATAACAGTAAACTATATTCACACCCCACATTCTCCCTCTTCTCCGAAAAAAAAAGATTTCTTTCTAGCAGGTTTGTTAACTTCTCCCACTCCTTTTCTTTCTGATTGAGCGATGATGAGCTCTTAAGGGCCAATATGCCCCTTCTCCCACTCAAATCGATGATTTTGCTATTCTTGTCCTTGTTTGGTCTCACCATTTTTCCTCGTCCATTGTTAACTTGTTTTGAGTCACAAAAAGTTTCATTTTGTTACTGCCATTATCGATGTCTCATTGCCATCCCTGCTCAAGCTTCCAATGGGATAGCAAAATTCAAATCTATTTTGTCTGCTTGTTTCGTTTTTGAGGAGGATAGGCATTTTCTTGGCCTAAATTTGAACAACAACTGCTAACCCGGACCTGTCATCTCCATACAAGAACTGTCAAAGACCCGAAAAATCAGCTGATTTAAAACGTCAAATGTAAAAGGCCCATTCCATTTCTGATAACTAGACTTATTACCAGGTAATGGGCACGGCCATATCAACTGCAGTGGTCAGCAGTAGACAGAACAATCACATTTAGGCCCGTTTTACCCAACAACACCTTCTCCTTGGACGGTTTTCATTACACGTCCCTGCATTTTCTTTATGCAGAAAAATTTTCAGCGGTTATTCAACAACGCCTTTTCCTTGGACGGTTTTCATTACACGTCCCTGCATTTTCCTTATGCAGAAAAAAAATTCGGCGGTTGTCCAACGCGCCATTTTCTTGGACGGTTTTCATTACACGTCCCTGCATTTTCTTTATGCAGAAAAATTTTCAGCGGTTATTCAACAACGCCTTTTCCTTGGACGTTTTTTATTACACGTCCCTGCATTTTCCTTATGCAGAAAAAAAAATTTCGGCGGTTGTCCAACGCGCCATTTTCATGGACGGTTTTCATTACACGTCCCTGCATTTTCTTTATGCAGAACAGTTTTCAGCGGTTGTCCAACACGCTATTTCTTTGGACGGTTTTCTTTACACGTCCCTGCATTTTCTTTATGCAGAATAATTTTCGTCGGTTCCACATGCCACTAATCACTCCAAAGCGAAAATTCCGTTTAGACTTGCCTTGTTTTCCCATTCATACCAGCCTCGAGTCACCGCGAGTATTTAACGACTCCATTCACAATTACCGATTACCTTATCTGTCGCCACACACACCACGTCGTTTGTTTGCCTTTACTTTTTCACCGAGCGACAACATGCGCATGAACAATCCGAGGAACCATCCTACGAAAGCGTGATCACAAGTGCCGAGCAAGAACATGATCAAGCATGCACGCAAGGATCGACTGACGAACCACCCATTCAACTATTACGTGCTATCAGTCCACAACGAAAGTCAACCATACCACCGCACCAGGGTGTGGTGTATGTGGATGTGCTCGAACCGTTGCGTACACATCCACACAACGGCGCGGATCAAAAAAAAAACTTCTCTGAATTCTCAGCTCGCCGCGTTTGTAGCACTAAACACTTTACCCCACGTCTCCACTAGACAGAAATGTCTTGCCATTTTGCTGGACAGATGTGTCATGACAGAAATGTTCTCTCGCTGTTTGAATGGAAAGCAGCGGTGTTGATCATTTCTGTTACGTTTTCTCTTTCTGGCAGCAAAATGGCAAGACATTTCTGTCTAGTGGAGACGTGGGGTTACACACACAAACAACCCACTTGCTCTCACTGTACATGCCAAGTGATTCTACCTACCTTTTGATTAACTTTAAATAAATTATGGTGCACTCCTGGCAGGATCGCCAATGTGAATATCGCGTAACTCACTGGATCAATCGGTTCTCCGCCATCTTAGCAAACTGCAGTAGAATCACTTGGCATAATCCTCAAGCACACGATGAATAGTCTATTTTACGAAACGACAACAGTGTTGATATTGATATTAACACTCACGGGCTTGGGCGCAACCTCTTGTCAAATTTTCATTCATGAAATGAGCGATCAGCTGATACGAAACGTCTCCTAAAATGGCTCATACGACTTGCTCCGCCAAAGCCCCTCTCCTCAATGAGGCAGCTTCACACTGACTGCGTCGTCATGATGCTGGCTGTCACTGATGCTTGCTAGGGGACGGACAGGCAAGGGGAATAACAGTAAACTATATTCACACCCCACAGAAGTCATTGTTTATTTTGTATTGAATCGCTACAATTAACATATTTTTAATTTTTCCTAAATCATTCTATCCTTGTTTGATAGTTTAAGAGAATCGAAGACACTCTAAAATTATTTTCCTTAAAATTCCACGGAGAATAAAAATATTTCAACAATAATCATAAAATCTCAAAATGTTTTCATCTCAAAAAATCCGTTCCCCAAATTGGCTTCTAGGAAAACTATGAAAGTGTGGGGATGTTCAAAAAAAAAAACAGTAAAATCAAAAACAGAAACTCACGAAATCGCGAATTGAAAAGAATCATCTAAACATGTCGATTTTAGATGATGAAAAATGATATTTAGATCAAAATCAAAAAATTTGGGTATTAGAGGGTTAAGTATTACTTCTTATGTTTTAAAAGCACAGAACACGATGGACGGGCCAGGTGGAGTATTTTCTGGCAAGCATTGGGTGTGACCGAGTACAAAATAATGTATTTGGAGATTATCCTATGCATTTTTTAAATTCCTCAAGAAAGGTTTCTCCAGAGATTCGTCTAAAAGTTCCTCCAGGGGTTTCTCTCAAAGCTCCTTCAGAATTGCTTAGATGTATCCAGACATTTTATTCGGAATCCTTTCAGAAAATTTTCGGGTACTGCAGTAGTTTCTGCAAAAACTCTCTCAGAGCACTTCGTGCAGAACTACTTCAGAATTTACTCCTTGGCATTTTTCAGGGAATTTTTCAGGAAATTCTTCTATGAATACCTGCAGACGTTTTTTACTTCTTCAATGTAGCCCCTGGAGTTATTTGTGGCGGAACCAGAGGATCAAATAAAAGAAAAACCTTGCAGGAATATCTCAATGAATTCTTCGAGGAACCTTTGGCGTCATTCATGCATACATTTTTTAAAGAATTCCAGAAAACTCCATTGGAGAACTTTTGTAGAAGTGCCTCGCTGAAATCCTTATAGAAATCCCTGAACAAGTCTCTGAAAAAAAAACTGAAGAAGTCTCTGGAGATCTTTCTGATGGAATCCCAGACGGAATTTCTGAAGAAGTAGAATCCCAGTAGACAGCTTGGGAAGCACTCTTGAATAAATCTCTAGAAGATTGTTTAAGTAATCTGGAGGATATGTTTTGCTGAAAAAATACCAGGAGAAACTCCTCGAAAACACATTGGTGGAATTCCTAAAAAAGTTTATTAAGGAAGTTTTCAGTAAAAAATATTTTGTAATAATCTTGGGGGGTACGTACAAATCTCTGGTAAACTTCTTTAAAAAAATATGTGTATGCATTTCCGACGGAATCTCTGGCGGATTTTCTGAACAAATCTCAGGAATAATTTATGGAGGAAATTTGAAAAGAATTTCTGATGAAATCCTTGTAAAGAACTCTCAATCCATTGGGAAATTTCTGAAAATTTTTTACACGAATCGCTAGAAAATGTTTTAATGTAATCTCAGGAGTTTCAGTAGGAACCATCAAAAGAATCCAACATTGGATAAATTCCTAGACAAATTGTTAAGAAATTGAAGATAGCCCTTGACATATTTCTTAAGATTTTTTATCTTGTATAAATGAGATTTTAGCCCTATGCTAGTTCATTTCGGGACCCATGCTTTACTTCCCTTCCGAAGGAAGAACATACATTTTTGCGAGTTTGTCGGGGGTGGGATTTGATCCCAGGACCTCGGCGTGATAATCACATGCTTTAACCATCACGCCAGATCTGTTCCACTTTCTGAAAAAAGGAAGGAGTTTTTGAAAGGAACCTTGCAGATTCTAAGACTGAATCCCTGGAGTAATTTCTTAAAAAAAAATCATGGAGTAATTTTTGAAGAAATCCATAGAAGGAATCGCAAAAAGCATATTGAAGGAATCCGTGGATGATTTCCCGAATAAATTCTCGAAGGATTTCTGAAATAATCTTTGGAGGAATTTTTGGGAAAGCCTGTGGAAGCTTATCTAGAGGAGTTCTTGGAAAACTTTTCTGAGGATCCTCTTGGTCTAGCCTCTAGAAGAAATTCTTAAAGAATTTTTTGAGGATTTTCTAAGGCGATCCGGATAAGGTGTCCTTATTAGAGAAATTTGCTGTCTGAGGCTAGTTCTATTTTGCCATGAAAGATGTTCTAAAAGAACATTCAAAAGAAGTCTGTGGAAAACTTCCTTTAGGACATTTTTAGAATATTTTCTAAAGGAATCAATGGAGCAATTTCGGCAGGAATCCAAAAAAGGATTTACCAAACAATTTATCAAAGTTTGAGAAACCTCTTATAAACTAAAGTAAATTATGAATTTTCTAAAGGTATTCTCAGAAAAATCCCCGTATGAATTTCTGGGAAAACTTCTTGACATTTCTCTCGAAGATTTTCTGAAGTTTGGAGAAATTTCCGAAGAAAAACCAGAAGGATTTTTACGGAATTCTAATGAGAAAATTCCGAAAATATTTATAAAGGGTTTTCTCAATGAATCATTTGATTTATTAGGACGCAAAAATATCAAAAATAAATTGCATAGGCAATTTTTTTCATACGCGGTAGGGCGCAAACTGTTCCTTAATTAACTGTTAAGCTTTTTTCTCTCATGCAAAAAAATACGCAACAAAATAAATATGTTCGATTTCATTATACGATTGGCTGTTTCTATCTCCTGATGGAGCTTCGGTGTTGACACGGGTAATGCGTCGAACCCTTGGCGGATCACGCTCATCATGCTTTTGAAGTGACCGGCACATCAAAACGGCTCCTAAAATGCTATCACGATCAATAGCTGTCTAGACCTGTCTTTCATGGGCATCGTAGCATTCATCTTGGTCCCACTAAGGCGACGTGAAACATCGTAGAGGGGGTGAATGTCGCCGGTTTTTGCAGCTTTCTCGCCCTCGTCGGCTAAGGAGTTCACCCACGCTCTTTTGCCCCGTCTACATGAGCGTTTCACTTCCTTCTCAAGAGACGAATAGCGCTCACGGGCTCCGGCTTTGGCTCCTCGTATTTTCGGTCGCTCTATCGTGGCTTTGGCCTTCCTTTGCTCTTCTATCTTCCTCTCGGTATCATATGTGATCCACTGCTTTGGGTGCGTAGCACACCCAAATTATTTTTGCCGGTGGCGATGAAGGCGTTTTTGATTACACTAGTTTACAAAATAAAACGAAAGTTGTGAACTTTTGTCAACGACCAAAATTTTTGAAGTTCAATTTAGCACTGATTTGGAAACCGTGCTTCAAAAAATTTCAAGTAGAGCCGTTTTTGAGTTTTGGCTCGATATCGAATTTTACTTTTTTTAAAAATATGGAATTTACTAAAATAAAATATCTTGCGTATTGTTCAACCAATTTCAAATCTTTTTCCATAAATTGAAAGCTGAATACAATACCATTTGATCATCTGAATGCAGGTTTTGCGTCAGATTGATGAAATTCAAAATATTGGTGAGTTTTATGGACGATCTTCTCAAATTTTAGCTAAATTTCCAAAAATATATGAGGAAATGCATTTTTTTTTCAGTAAAAATAAATAATCTAAAAATTCTTTCTCAACGTTTATTTGACATATCATATGTAGGCGAGTTACAGTAAAAAATTCAGCTCAATCGGAGCATTGATTACGGAGAATGGGATGTGTGAAGTAAGTGACGTTGCTTAAAAATAGAACAAAAATCGATTTCAAATCATCAACCTTGTATGGAAAGTCGAAAAAAATTCCACTCTACTGTAATTTTTTCCTTCGCGTTTTCGAACTCAGGGCATGATTCTACACCAAAAATGATCATTAGCTTACCGAGTTCAAAAATGCTGTAAACTAGTGTTACCCTCCATTGATCTTCTGTGGTCGATTTGATTTTCCATGTCACCATCACGGGGATCCCATGTCACTTTGTGCATTGGTCGAAGGGGGAAGACCGATCCCCGAATCATCATGTCATTGTTGCCACAAAACTCTGCAAACGACTCTCCATTCTCGCTCATTTCTCCGAGACAATGGCGTCTCATGACGTGCTCATAGTCCGAGTAGCCAGAACCAACCTTCGCGTTGAAGTCGCCCATGAGGATCTTGATACAGCCGGGGAACGATTTTCACAAAATCCGGACAATTTATGTGCTTTGTGGGCGACATGGACATTATTGCCAGAACATTTGGAACGGTGGCAGAGTTGTACACCCGCCTGAAACGCGAAGCAGCAAAGGTCGGACTGGTGGTGAATGCCTCAAAAACAAAGTACATGCTGGTAGGCGGAACCGAACACGATCGGATCTGTCTGAGTAGTAATGTCACGATAGACGGGGATACTTTCAAGGTGGTGGAGGAATTCGTCTACCTCGGATCCTTACTGACGGCTGACAACAACCAACGTAAGCCGTGAAATTCGGAGGCGCATCATCAGCGGAAGTCGGGCCTACTACGGGCTCCAGAAGAAACTGCGGTCGAAAAAGATTCACCCACGCTCCAAATGCACCATGTACAAAACGCTAATAGGGGCTGTCCATAAACCACGTGGTCATTTTTTTAGATTTTTCAACACCCCCCCGCGTGGTCATTAGTCCATACATTTTTTTTTATTTGTCCATACAAAATGGTCATTGGCCGAACCCCCCCCCCCCTTCATGACCACGTGGTTTATGGACAGCCCCTAAGACCGGTGGTCCTCTACGGGCACGAGACATGGACCATGCTCAAGGAGGACCTACAAGCACTCAGAGTTTTCGAGCGACGTGAGCTAAGGACGATCTTCGTGTGCAGGAGAACGGTGTGTGGCGGAGAAGGATGAACCACGAGCTCGCTGCACTTGACGGTGAACCCAGCATCCAGAAGGTGGCCAAAGCCGGAAGGATATGGTGGGCAGGGCATGTTGCAAGAATGCCGGACAACAACCCTGCAAATCTGGTGTTTGCTACTGATCCTGGCACAAGAAGGCGTGGAGCGCAGAGAGCACGATGGGCGGACCAGGTGGAGCGTGACCTGGCGAGCACTGGGCGCGACCGAGGATGGAGAGCGGCAGCCACAAACCGAGTATTCTGGCGTACTATTGTTGATTATGTCTTGTCTTAATGATGTTGAACAAATAAATGTATATATGTATGAGGATCTTGATATCATCTTTTGGAATATTATCCGCGACAGCATTCAGTTGACCGTAAAAGTTCTCCATATCTTGCAATACGGCAGCATCGCAACGGTTGACGCGTCACATTGGATCATGGTAAGGTTTCGAACCCGTGTTCTGAATCTGGTTACAATTATCCTATCATTAATAGGTTCGAACTTCATGAACAATGCGAGAGCGTGAGCACTGATCAGGAAACCAACTCCACGGTGGCGAGGAGCGTGTTCACCTCGTAGGCCAGAGTATAACAGAATTTGACCTGACGCCAATCTGTGTTCTCCAAAGTTCGGCCAGTGGACTTCGCTCAGTCCTAGGATCTCAAGCTTCAAACGGCATGTCTCATTGGCTAGTTGTGCCAGTTTACCCTGGTGGGCTATGGTTAATACATTGCAAGTTCCAATTCCTGTCCGTTGTTTCGTGCTTAAAGTTGTTGCCGTTGAATCAGTTCGAAATCTTTTAATTTCGGTTTCTGTAACGGTTTTTAGGTTTCGAGAACATTAGGTTGCGGGCCTAAGGTTCCCTGTTCACCGTGGTGGGCTACCACCTTAGGTAAAGCTTCCAGTGGTAGAGCATTTCATACTAAGCCACTGGTTGGCAGAACAGACGTTGTTTGAGCCGCACCTCCTTGGTGAACAGACACTCGGGACGTACCTCCTCAATCTAGCTGAAGAAGCACAGGCTGCACTACCAGCTAAGCACACAACTCTAAGCTGGCGGTCTTTGTCATCGATTGACCTGTGGAAGCATGAGTTACAGACTTGTGAGGACCAGATCTATGTGTAGGACGCTCTCCTTATAGACACACCGTTTTGTAGCCCAAATTTTTCCTTCGGTACATGTTTTAAACATATTTGTTTGGAATCAAGTGTAATGTGTTCTTTATTTTATTCAAATGAATAGATGAAAAATAATCAACTTCCCCCCCAGATTAGGTAAGGTACACCGGGGCAAGTTGAAACGCGAAGTTTTGAAATAGATTTAAATACAATTTGGAATTTTATCCTTAAGATTGTTTGAATCAAAAACTATGTTTTATGGCATTCAAATTGTTTAGCATCATCTGAAAACATCATGTTAACCCGCTGTTTCATCTTGCCCCGACCGTTTCAACTTGCCCTGGTGTACCTTAGTAGGAACTATTATATAGAATTGTTCGGAGTGACTTGAATTTAAATCTACTATTGAGACTACTTAAAATGTTACATTTATTCGTCAAATTTCAGTTGATTTTGAAGTTTTTGATGTGATTTTCAGGTTAAAAATTGACTTTTGGGAAAGTTTTTGGGTTTAACTTGTTTTCTTGGAAAAATAAACTTTTAAATAACATAAGGGGCTGTCCATAAACCACGTGGTCATGAGGGGGGGGGGGGGGGGTTCGGCCTATGAGCATTTTGTATGGACGAATAAAAATTTTTGTATGGACAAATGACCACGCGGGGGGGGGGGTTGAGAAGTCCCAAAAAAATGACCACGTGGTTTATGGACAGCCCCTAACGTTTTGACGATGCGACTGATTGCAAATCTTTTGATATACTGTGAAGCTCTGTTATACGTCGTGCATAACTAAGGCAGTAGATTAAGATTGTTTGGAGATTAAGATGTAAGTAACTAGACTCACCATCGAGAGTTTTGTATATATTAAGTGTGTTCTAAAGTCTGAAAGTATTTGTTGACTGTTGAATGAGTCACATTGCTTGTTTTCATAAGTGATTCACCTGGGACCACATAATGCCACCAAATACACAATTACAGTCAACTTAGCCCATGTTTGGTAAATAAGCCAGTAAACACATCCATAGGTTTGTTCCAAGCTTCCACATTCTCACCAATTAGCATAGGGTGCGCTCCCCCTAGGCGAAGGCAGCTCATTTTTATCACAGAATGCATTTCATTCATACACTACTGAGACGTTCTCAAATTATCAGGGGAAGTTTAAACGCTAAACAGTCACTGGCTAGGGTTCACACTTGTACAGTGGACTTAGAATGCGCCGCGTACCAGTACAATGCATTGTACTAAGCCACCCTACCTTAGACCGCGGGCAGTTACAACCGAATCGTTTTGTATTCAACGTTTTTTTTGCATTTATTCATAACTAACTTGAGAAGCCCAACTATCTTCGAAGCCCGCGACGACGACGGCGACGCGCCGCGTGTGTGTAGCGAGTGCGCGCGCGTGAAAAGAGGTATTGTTTAGCAGCAGCGTCTTTGATTGCTATCATCAGACGATGGATGTCTAGTGTGTCTAGCAAGGTGGAGTTCGAGTATATGTGTGTACTTAGGTAGCACTTACCACCAGTAAGGGACCCCTTCTGTCCCCCGGTCGGTGTCATAGGTCCAAATCGACGACGCGAGCTCAAGCGCGAAAAGCACTAAACGGCGCTTGGGAAATTATTTATTGTTTAACCGTCGAACGGAACGGAACGTGAAAACGGGTTGGAAATAGTGCCTTTATCGGGAGCGTGTCGGTCGTTGGTTGAAAATTGTGTCTCAGCTTGTGTGATAAGGAATGCCAGAATGAAAGTGAAATTGGAGCTTTTCCGGGAGGTAGAATGTGCGAAACAATGACCGCAAGTGAAACGATCGCTCGATTCGAAGAGTTTGGATGATTTTCGGGGCTGATTTAGTGGTCTGGAGTGACGAGAGAATAATTGTAGTGAATTTTATAGATTTCCATCGATTAGAATTTATTTTTTGATCTTTTTAACTTATCGTAAGTGCGAAACCGGAGAGAAGCGGAAGTATGGTTAGACCGGCATCAAGAATATTTATTAAGTTTCTCGAATTAGTAAGTGCATTGTTTGATTATCAAGTGCTGATTGTCTGATGGAGAATGCTGACCATTTGGATTAATTTCATTGTGATTATTGGTTTAATTGCAGTTGGCATGCGTTGCATGTATAATCACTAAAATCATCACCGATCATGAGTCACGGCGAGTGTTCGTGCGGAATCAGAAATTATCAAGGTGAGAAAAGCTAATTACACTGTAGCCCATAATTGTTCGGACAAACACCGATTTCTTTACAAAATAGCCAACTTTGAGATGCTATCACTATGGTTTGCTTTAATAATTTAAGCTTAATGTTGACAAGAAACTACTCGAATTCGGTTGGTTGGACTGAAATGATGTCTTCGAAGTTGTTTAAGGATATTTGAAGTACTTCTGCAGAGAAAAGGTACTGAGTGTAATATTCATCACGGATCTATGTTAGATGTCATCAAATTTAAATTTTCCGAAAACCTTTCCTTTCAGATTTTTATTATTTTTCTGTAGAAAGCTGACTTCCAGCCGTAATATTAGCCAAATATCCCAGTATTCTATTTTTCTTGTATTTTTATTATTCATCAATTTATATAGGGGTAATTCTCGCTGAGACCGGCCCACTATTTACACCTTGTCTTCAAAAATGTTTAAAGTGCCGATTTTCTGAAAGCCCTCGCCTAAAAAGTAAGAAAAATGCATTTGGTTACTCAAATTGATGGACCCCCCGTTAGTTAGAGCCACAACAATTTTGGCAGACCCCTCGATTTTGGTCACTTAAACCGTTATAACTCGAAAGTTTCTCCAACCACCACCTCAAAACGAATTGTTGTTGAAAAGAGGAAAAATAGAGCTACTATTTACAATAATAAAAAATTGGGTCGGCCATATTGATTTTGGCCGCCATCTTGGATTTTTATACCAGAACATTTTTTCACCATGAGGGCAACCACCGATTTTCAAAATTTTTGCATCAATTTAAAGCTGGGACATTTATACATAACATATCAAAAAATTAGAGATGTCTTTTTCTTCTTTCAAAAGTTATCTGCCGTTTCGTAAATCATGCCACTTTTTCGCACCGGGCCCGGTGCTAGCCGTTGACATAAATGCAGCGTTATTTCGCAGTGTTTACAAACACGAATTTAAATTCTGAACCCACTAATGGAAAGCTGAAAGTTTAAGCTTTTCAAAACACTAAAAAAGTTATAAAAACAATGCTCGCATCATTGAGAAACAGTCAAAAACGGAAACGAACCTCCGATTTGGCCAAATTTTACGGCACGCGCCTTTGTGTATACATGTAGGCGTAAACTCGGGTGCTGTTGCATGTCGTTGCCGGTGCGCATGGAAATGTATGGAGAAAACGTGGCTTGATTTACAAAACTGCAGATAAGTTTTGAAAGAAGAAAAAGACATCTCTAATTTTTTGATATGTTTTGTATAAATGTCCCAGCTTTTAATTGATGCAAAAACTTTGAAAATCGGTGGTTGCCCTCATGGTGAAAAAAATGTTTTGGTATAAAAATCCAAGATGGCGGCCAAAATCAATATGGCCGACCCAATTTTTTATTGTTGTAAATAGTAGCTCTAGCTTTCCTCTTTTCAACAACAATTCGTTTTGAGGTGGTGGTTGGAGAAACTTTCGAGTTATAACGGTTTAAGTGAGTCACCATTTGACCAAAATCGAGGGGTCTGCCAAAATTGTTGTGGCTCTAACTAACGGGGGGTCCATCAATTTGAGTAACCAAATGCATTTTTCTTACTTTTTAGGCGAGGGCTTTCAGAAAATCGGCACTTTAAACATTTTTGAAGACAAGGTGTAAATAGTGGGCCGGTCTCAGCGAGAATTACCCATAGACATATATAAACAAGACATACGGAACACATTTTGATATTTTTATGTCGCTTTTCAGAAATATACCTACATCTAAGTATACTTAACTTACAGCAAATTCAGAAACTCAAAAATATTAAGAAAACTTACAGGGCCTTGTAAAATGAATTCCAAGATATTTTTTACTGTTTTTATCAAAATAGAATTTGAGATCGTCTCGAAAAATATTTCACAGAATCAAATTCAAATTTATTTTTTTTTTATTTTTGTTTTTAACTAAATAGTCTAGTCTTATCTAGTCTACACATACACTAGGGTGGCCCACACTTATATGAAAAACAAAAATTTCGAAAAAATACTAAGTCTTACCTCCTAAATCAGTTGTTTTGACTCCCAGAAGCTACGTTCAAAATTTAAGCAAAATCAGTTGAGCCTAAGGGGGCGCTCAAAACGCTTGAAGTTTGTATGGGAAAACTTGGCTAAATGTATGTAGAAATTTTAAGTTTTCGAATTTTGCCGCTAGGTGGCGCTGCACACTGGGGCAGAACGCAGTTATGGACAGACAAAACCTCTAGTGCTTTGGATGTCCATCCTAGAGGTTTAGTGTCTTCAGAGAAGTGTCTTGTAAGAGTATTGACTAAAAGCTGGTGACTCAATAATTGATCTAGATAAGTTGCAACTGATCTAGATCAGTTTGAGCTTTTTATAGAAGCGTCATAGAAGAAAACTTTCTTCTGCAAAGTTATTCATTCTGATATTTTTGACATTTCTTCCGAAGACACTTATACTCTATAATGCACACGAAAGGCACAGTGGGCTACTTTACTGAAAAAGACGAAAAAATCGATTTTGATCAATATTTTGAAGTAAAAGAAATCAGAAAAAAAATTCGAACGTTAGGTTAGCAAAAATATATAAGAAAAAGATAATTCCATAACAAAAACTTACATAATCACAGAAATTGGAGGTTTTTCTTATTAAAATAACAAAAAAAGGTGATTTACAATTTATTTGATAACTCATGAAGCAGCAGGCGGAGGCAGCTAATTTTTTGGCCAAAACATGTCAATACGATGCTAGATCGATACAGTGGGCAAATAAAAGTGGGGTAACTCGGGGCTTCTGCTATATACTAGTATGAAACCATCCCGAAAAGAAAAGAAAATTAGCAATGGCCAATTTTTTGAAAACCTTACATGATGTAAAACAATTTTCCGATCGTTTTTTAATGCAGCATGCCTGGAGAATTTTTGTGATGATGCACATTTACAGTAAAATTGGTTTGGCGCTTTTCAGGTCAATATGTTCCTTATGAATGTATATCAAGATTTTTATTGGGAGGGACCTCAAGTAATAATATTGTTGTATCTATATACTCATATAATAGCGGAAGGTGGTGAAACTAATTTTATGTGTTCGACTATCTTAGAACATATGCCTGATAAACGTTGCGAGAGAGCAATGGAACATATCGAGATTTTTTACTGCAGTTCACAGATTGAAATTATCGTAAAATATATTATATACGGATAATTTATTTGATTTAACCTATGTTTATGAATATATGCTCAATAACCAAATCTGATATGTGTTAAATCAGTAATACTGTTGAAGCGCACATACAATTATTTGGTATTTAATCTTTTGTCAAGACGTAGGGTCCAATCAATAATAATAACATATCTAGATACACATTCACATGGCATATACTGGCCAGAGCCGCACTAAATATGTATGTATTGTATTCATGTTTTATCACAGTAGGGTCTGGGACCATTTGGGCAGGGGACCTATTTTGAGCACTTGCTGCTATAGCTCAGTCAATTTCAATCCGATTGACTTGAATTTTTGATAATGAATAGATACTGTACGCATCTGATCGTGTCCCAAAACTCGAGTCAATCGGTTAAAAATGAGTTATGGCAGCAAGTGCCCAAAATAGGTCCCCCTGCCCAAATGGTCCAAGACCCTAATTACCCAGACATGTTACATTAAAAACCAATCGAAAAATTGCTTTACATCATGTTTGGAGTTCAAAAAATTGATCTTAATGGTCAATTTTCATTTATTTTCGTGATGATTTCATACTAATATATAGCAAAAGGCCCGAGTTACCCCACTTTTCTTTCCTCACTGTATCGATGCTAGTGGTATTGACATGTTTTGGCCAAAAAATTAGCTGCCTCCGCCTGCTGCTTCATGAGTTATCAAATATATTGTAAATCACCTTTTTTTTTGTTATTTCAACAAGAAACACCTCCAATTTCCGTGATTATGTAAGTTTTTGTTATGGAATTATCTTTTTCTTATATATTTTTGCTAACCTAACGTTCGAAATTTTTTTCTGATTTCTTTTACTTCAAAACATTGATCAAAATCGATTTTTTCGTCTTTTTCCAGTAAAGTAGCCCACTGTGCCTTTCGTGTGCATTATAGAGTATAAGTGTCTTCGGAAGAAATGTCAAAAATATCAGAATAAACAACTTTGCAGAAGAAAGTTGTCTTCTATGACGCTTCTATAAAAAGCTAAAACTGATCTAGATCAGTTGCAACTTATCTAGATCAATTATTGAGTCACCAGCTTTTAGTCAAAACTCTTACAAGACACTTCTCTGAAGACACCAAATCTCTAGGATGCATATCCAGAGCACTAGAGGTTTTGTCTGTCCATAACTGCGTTCTGCCCCAGTGTGCGCTGTAAGCGTTCAATAATCAAACCCTTTGGTATTATTGTAGGTGACTATATGCCAGAGAACTTTGTCGAAGGCCGCGAAGTGATCCGACGGCTGTGAAAAAAGTTATACCCTAGGCAATGTGAGGCGAAGTATTGAGATTTCATTATTTATATTATTCCTTTACATGTATTGGAAAAATAACAATAAAGTTTATCCTCACTTTTCCTAGGGTATAACTTTCTTCACAGACGTTGGATCACTTTGCGGTCTTCGACAAAGTTGTTTGGCATATAGTCACCTACAATCATACCAAAAGGTTTAATTATTGAACGCTTACAGCGCCATCTAGCGGCAAAATTCGAAAACTTAAAATTTCTGCATACATTTGGCCAAGTTTTCCCATACAAACTTCAAGCGTTTTGAGCGCCCCCTTAGGCTCAACCGATTTTGCTCAAATTTTGAACGTAGCTTCTGGGAGTCCAAAACAACTGATTGAGGAGGTAAGACTTGGCATTTTTCGATTTTTTTGTTTTTCATATAAGTGTGGGGCACCTTAATACAGAGCCATTGAAAAAATCATGGAAAATGATAGAATCGACAACTCCAATCATTTTTCTTATCATTATCAATGATTGCATCACAAGGAAGCGGCCAGGCCTACGATGAGACGCTGTAGTTGATGCCACAATGATACTATAGAATGGGAACACCTCGTACCTACAGCACAACATAGTATGTAGCATAAAGCTCGAAAACCTAGGTTTACTTCTTAAGGTTGAAGAATTCGTAATGAATTTTTTCAATGATGATGACTGCCTGCTTCTTACAGGTCTTCTTGAACTTCAAAAGTTATTTTTCGCCTTATATAGGATATACGTGAGCTTACCTTGATCTGCGTACATTCAATCGATGGCAGAATAAATTAAATAATTTAACGATCATCAAATAAAGATTTTTTAAATCGTGAAATTTGAATAGGTCGTTTTCCTATTTTTTGATACTTTATGGACAGTTCCTCAACACTCAGAAAAACTCATTTTTCAGCGAAAAACCAAAAAATAATAGCGTAATAGACGAACATGTGAAAAATAGATTGTTTCTAATAAAAATATGTTTTACCCAAGACTTCA